>NW_016107903.1:0-11892 GCF_001604975.1 Cebus imitator
GGGGGGGGGGGGAAGCCTGCAGTGGGGGAGCTGCTATGTCGCCTGTCACCAGGAGGGGTCGTGAAACACAGGCCCCTACTGAGCCCAGGCAGGTGGGTGTCAGGAGACCAGGGGCCCCGGGCCTGGAGGCCTCGCAGCCCCAACCCCTGCACTCCCCCCTCCCTACCACACTTCTGTTGCTGAAGCCATTTGAGTGAGTGAGTGAGTTGAGATGGAGTCTCGCTCTGCTGCCCAGGCTGGGGTGCCGTGGCACAATCTCGGTTCACTGCAACCTCTGCCTTCTAGGTTCTAGCAATGCTCCCTCCTCGGCCTTCTGAGTAGCTGGGATTACAGCAGTGTGCCGCTGTGCCCGGCTAATTTTTTGTATTTTAGTAGAGACGGGGTTTCACTGTGTGGCCCAAGCTGGTGTCGAACACCTGAGCTCACCGAATCCACCCACCTCGGCCTCCCAAAGTGCTAAGATTACAGGCATGAGCAACTGCCCAGGGCCGAGTTAGATTTATTTGTTAACCCACATTATTGAGGTATAATCGGTGTATAACTGATTGAGGTATAACCAAGAACTGCACTAGTTAATGTTACCATTTGATGGGTGTGGCACAAATGCCCCGACACCATCACCACAGACCACGGTTCCCTTGTGGTGTTTCGTTTTTCTAATTTTTTTTTTTCTTAATATTTGTGATAGGCAGGGCTTGGTGGCTCACACCTGTAATCCCAGCACTTTGGGAGGTTGAGGTGGGCGGATCACCTGAGGTCAGGAGTTCAAGACCAGCCTGATCAACATGGAGAAACCCCATCTTTACTAAAAATACGAAATTAGCTGGGTGTGGTGGCGGGCGCCTGTAATCCCATCTACTCAGGAGGCTGAGGCAGGAGAACAGCTTGAACCCAGGAGGTGGAAGTTGCAGTGAGCCAAGATTAAGCCGCTGCATTTCAGTCTGGGAGACACAGTGAGACTCCATCTCGAAAAAATAATAGTAATAAAAATAAAGTTTTGCTTTGACCAGAATGTCATACAAATTGAATCCTACAGTGTACAGCCTTTTCAGTCTGACTTCTTTCATTTAATGTATGAAATTCATCCAAATTATGGCATGGGTCAATAGTTCACTCCTTTTTAGTGACATTCCTGCAAATTTCTAACGAAGCCTTTAGGTTTAAGTCCTAGAAGAAAAGCAACCTAAGTCGGGTGCAGTGGCTCATACCTGTAATCCCAGAAATTTGGGACAGGGACGCGGGAGGATCATCTGAGGTCAGGAGTTCAAGACCAGCCTGGCCAACATGGGGAAACCCCGTATCTACTAAAAATACAAAAAATTAGCTGAGTGTGGTGGTGGGCGCCTGTAATCCCAGCTACTCGGGAGGTTGAGGCAGGAGAATCCCTTGAACCCGGGAGGTAGATGCCGCAGTGAGCCGAGATCACGCCACTGCGCTCCAGCCTGGGTGACAGAGTGAGAACTCTGTCTCAAGAAAAAACTAAAAAAGGAAAGCAACTCAATCAAAAGGTATAAACATTCTGGGACTCTTTTTTTTTTTTTTTNGTGTGTGTGTGTGTGTGTGTGTGTGTGCTGGAGGAAACTAAGAAACTATTTGGTGGACCTCCTCTTATTTGGAACTCCCAAAGTCTAGCTCCAGAATACTAATGGGATCAGCTCAGTCTCACAGCCAACCTGTGGATCTCAGTCCCAACACTCACCCTACTGAGTGAACTCTAGGAAGATCTGCTGAAAGTAGGCCCAGGGCCTGTTAAAGCCGTTTTTTGTTTGTTTTGAGACATGGTCTCACTCTGTTGCCCAGGCTGGAGTGCATGACGGCTCACTGCAGCCTTGACCTTCTGGGCTCAAGCGATCTTCCCAAGTACCTGGTAACTATAGGTGTGCACCACCACGTCTGGCTAATTTTTAAATTTTTTTAGAGATGGTTGGCGGGGGGGGGGGTGGGGGGTGGCGCGTCTCACTGTTGTCCAGACTGGTCTTGAACTTCTGGGCTCAAGTGATCCTCCCACTTCCCTCCCAAAGTGCTGAGATTACAGGTGTGTATAACCGTGCCTGGCCAAACCTGTCTTGAAAAGCACTGGAGGGTAAAGATGGCAGCCTGAGGACATTTTTAATGTTCCCTCCCACACAACTTCCCATCACCAACCTCTTCCAAACTAAATGGTTGCCAGGTCCAGCACATGGGAGGGGCCTAGGACTGTCCATATGTCCACAGACTGTCAGGATCTCCAAGGAGGACAGATGTAGGACATTGTCTCCTTTAAGCTGGGTGAGAGAGAGAGGAACAATAAGGAGGCTTGGGACATGGGGAGTAAAGGGGTGGGGTGTGTGTGTGTTTTCATACATCTCAGTACCAACGGATCTTCCTGACTCTGGAGTGACTGAGGGACAGCAGCATTCTGGTTAATGCAATGCTGGCCATAGATGCAGTCTGCAGGCCCCTGACAACCAGTGGTTTGCTGCTGCATGAGGATCTACCCTCCAACCATACAGAACCAAGGATAGGCAAAAGAAAAGCTCCAAAGGAACTCCCAACACATGAGGGAAGAAAGCAAAGAACACCTCCAACAGGTGTAAGCTCCAGGAGAGAGAGTGGGGTTTCCACTGTGTTGGGCTCAGTGCTGTGTTCTCAGCCCCTGGAACAGGGCCCAACAAGTGTTTCTGAATGGATGGATGGACCAGTAGCCCCTGATGAAAGTGAGCTGCCAGAGAAAACAGACCTCCCTCCATTCACCAAGACCAAACTGGCAGAAACAAGAAGGCATAACTACAAGGTTTTGTTTGGGGAACTAATATAAAAATTTCTGAATTTGAAAGTTTGATGGAAAAATTATAAAGGCATGGTAATATTGAGAGTCACTCACAGGCTGGAAGACCAAGAGGAAGAAGTATATCAAAATTTGAAACAAAAATGCAAACTAGAATTGATGGAGTAGATAAGAGGCTTAGCAGATAAAGTCATGAGCATTTGTACAAAAAGAAATAATGGGAGTAAAGGAAATAATCATAAAAATAATTGAGGAAAATTAATTCATAAAACTCAGGTTTGAAAAAATACTTGAGTCTGCAGATTAAAATGGCCCACTGAGTTCCAAGGGGGAGCTACAAATAAGGACATACTCCTAGGCATATCCTATAAAATTATTGAACTTCAAGGATAAGAACTTAGAATGTTTTTGGCATGTCCCAGGGCTTGGCTCCTGTCCACACTAGCAAATGGCATGCACTGAGCATGTGCCTTTCAAAGGGCTCAGCCAGTGGAAGCTGGGAGAGCACTGGTAGTACTGGCTGCTAGAAATGGAATCTGCCTGTCAGCAACTGAAGGGGTGACTATATCTAGAATTTGAGGAAAGTGAAATCAGAAGCCTCATAGAGTTCATCTAACCCCGTCATCCCATTTCACAAATGACCTTGAGGCCCACTGAGAAATGATTTGCACAAGGTTGAAGAACTCATTCCAGACAGAGCAGGGATTAGAATCTCCAACTCCTGACTCTAGTTTGGTATTTTTTGTTAATTTTTTTTACCTCCTTTCTATAAGAGTAGATATATTCAACTTTTTGCCCCTTTATTTTTTTGGAAGACAATATTCTAAGTAAAGAACAAAATCACAACAGCCAGTTGTGTTGGCCACACAAACACTTGCCCAGCCCCAAATTCTATACCATCTTAATGAAATGCTACACAGTACGAACACCCTCTTCCACTGCAATGCAAAGCAAGGAAGCTGTGAAAGACAGAAGTTTAACTGGTGGTTACACTTTATACCTTCATTGTCAATTACAGTTTTATACTAAATTAACTTGGTCGTGAGAGCTGATTTTCCACTTCCCCAGTTTGAACTTCTTGGTCAGGCCAATCCACTTGCAAGTCTGCACTGTTTCAGCACCTCACTGGCACCCTCACAGAGCTTTATGTCACCCTGGTTCTGGCACACTCCAAAAACTCCTCTCACAGAAGCAAGGCTGCCGCTGCTGTGCAGCTCAGTCTGAGGTTCCTAGTAAGTGATGCTGGGCCTTGTGGCCCCAGCATTACTTCCTCCACTGATCCCACTCTGATAGCATGACTCAATGTGTGCCCGACAGCAGAGCCCACAGCCACACCAGTTACAGTGGTTGCCATCTGGGTCATCAGACATAGCTGCCAGGGGCACAGCTGCAGGAGAGCCAACTGCAGAGGGTGCTGGTGGCTAAGCTAGCTGCTAATGCTGGCCTGGGTACAGTTATCATCCAGTGCCTGGTGGGTGGGAGTCATTCAGTACCAATTCTGAGCCTGAGCGCAAACTCATGTTTCTGCTCATCCTTCTCTGGCTTCTGCCACCACATGGGAAAAACATGCCCTGGTTAGCCCATGGCCTCTGAAGAGCGACAGAAAGTAGAGTAGAGCCTACTCCAGCCTCCCCCAGCCCAATGCACTAAAGCCCAACTTATCTGTAAGCTTAGGAGCATGATAAATGCTTAGCACTGCATGCCATGGAGTTCTGGAGTGGTTTATTACACAGCAATATCTAGCTAAATACGTTTTTGACATATGCTGCAGCTTCTTGGATCCAGCCTGGTTACCAGGAAGACAAAAACTGGGCTCCAAGAACCAGTCATCCTTCCTTCTGCCTTCCCAACCATCACCTCTGGCTGCGTCAGTGATCTGTCTCAGCAAAAGAGCTGCTTGGTCTTGTGTGACTCCTGTACTTTACAGCAGACTGAGTGTCAGGCATTGAAAATAAAGGAGTAACCCTATGGACTCTGCAACTTGGTTCCTTTGACCCTTAACAGGTGGGTTTGAATTGTGTCTTCAGTGCCAGTGCTGAATGAGGAAGGTCATTCTTTTTTGAAGGAATATGATATAAAACAAACACAAAAAAAGCAGAAAAATCAGGACTGATTTGAAAAATCAGGTTTGGAGTTATATTTTTTAAATATATTTTTTAATAGAGAAAAGGTCTTACTATGTTGCCCAAGTTGGTCTTGAACTCCTTAGTTCAAGTGATCCTCCTGCCTTGGTTTCTCAAAGTGCTAGGATTGCAGGTGCGAGCCACTGCACCTGGCCAGTTGGAATTTTTTACATTTATTTTATAGTCAATGCTGTTTTATTAAATGCGGATTTTATTTTGGATTACAGGATGTAGAATGCCATATTTTCTTAGGTCATAGGGCCTTTCACGTTTGTAATCTGGCCTTGTATGACTTACCCTGCAATCCCTTTGTTTTTCCCATAACCTTTCCAAGTTCATAGTTGGCCTTTGTGCCTCAGGAAAGGAAGGCCACAATAGAAATACAAAAAGAAACAAAATAATTAGAATATTTTTTAACTTCTAAAGTTCAAGGTTTTGGCATAAGTCTAGTTTAGAAGAACATACACCTAGTCCCCTCCTTCCCACCAAGGAGGAAAGCCTTCCTCTAGGAAAGAGGCAGAGTGCCCCTCAGAGTCAGGTCCTGGTGTGGGCTCTTGCATGCTGTGGCTGAATCCCAGGGAAGGCAGAAGGAAGGCAGTTGACACCCAAAATAAGGGTGGGGAAATGACAGCAGAGGAGGCCTGTGTCTTGTTTTTCAGTGCTGGGGTTGGAAGCCCAGGAGACCAGTGAAGATCCAGAGACCCTTCACCCCAGCTCAGTGCAGGACAGTGGACTCAGAGGCTATGTGTGTCTGGGGCAGAGCCTGAGGTAGCCTGAGCGTCCTGTGGCTCCAGGGTGACATCATAGAGAAGCTAAATTCTGTCTTTCTGGAATAGGCATGGGAGTTAGCTGAGAAGCAGACCCTGTGGGCCTGGATGTCTCAATCATCATGTAAGGACATTTCAGTGGGAAATTTCAGATGGACAATTCAACCAAGGTTCTCATGAGGACACCCATGTCTTTGGGGTTGGAGATGGGGGGCCCTTCTACACAGACAGCCACACAGACAGCTGCACAGCCCTGCCTCCAACATCCTAACACTGTATTGTCTCCCTGCACTTAGCAGCCCTGCAGGGTGAGACATGGGGAGGATCCTGAAATGGATGATGGTGTTTAATAAGACATGCTGTCCTTGTTTACCAGGAACCTAGTAATGTTATGTTTTCTGCCATCACTTGAATAGGTAATTGAAGTAGAGATGATATTGAGTTTAAAAAAAAAAAAAAAGCATAAAACTATGGGTTCTTTGCAGCCTGAATAGATGGCCTAAAAGTTCAAATTTGCCTTATGGCATTTGCTCAAGGAAAACCAGTGTAGGTAGTCTTTGACCCCCTTTCCTCCCTATCCTTTCTTCCTTCTGAGGACTAAACTCTGATTTTTTTATCTTGCCCAAATTCCTATCTAAGGAGTCTGGGGAGTCATACTGAGGGACTCTTCCCGTGTCAGCAAGGGGCGGAGTTTCAAAGGCAGGAGTTTCCCAGCTCCACCCCTCCATCCAGGAACATAAAGTTCTTTGTCTGGGTTTCCTATGTGTGAGCTAGGTAGAAAAATCCAGGTGGGCTCCTTTGTCCAAAAAGCCCACCTAAAGCTCTGGGAGGAGGGGGCTCTAACTCCAAGTTGTGGACCAAGCAGCCAATCCGGTATCAGAGTCAAATATCAATCACTCCAGAGGAAGTTTGAAAGAACTCCTCTCTTTGGATGAGAACATGAATTGGGAGGGAATAACTCAAGGGTTAAAATCCTGCTGCTCCCTCTCTATATGGATTCCTTCTCTGGATCCCCTCCCACAGCAGGGTGGGAGCTGTGTGTCTGTTTCTCTCTCTCTGCCTAATAAATCACTTCTCCACAAAACTCTTGAGGTCCACAATATTTATTTGAACGGCAAACTCACCATGCCTCCAGGGCCCCTTTTCTCCATTCTTTGGGGTAGTAGAGGCTAAGAACCTCAGATTGGGGAACTGGGAGCATCTTTGGGATGCCCCCACTCCAGTTACATCTTTTGGCAAGCCAGCCAGGAGTACACTGGACTCCAGAGCAGTGAGTGATAATGGACCCCTTTTGCTTGCTAATCTGTCTTTTTTCTTGTTTTAAATTTGTTAAGGAGATAAAGACTGGGTGCAGGGGTGGCAGTGAGGAGTAACAGCGGAGGCAAGGCCAGGTGGGCGTTGCCTGCAGAAAGCACCAGGTGGCTGGGCCTGCATGGGGCCCCGTGCAGCCAGTGGCTGGGTCCGGGTGGCTGAGGCAGCAGCTGCTGGTCCAAAGACACAGGCTTCAGGCTTTCTGGGATCAGACTCTCCAAACCCCAGCTCTTAGGAACTGGGAGCATTGACCAGCTTCCCTTTCTAGCTTTTTTTTCTTTCTCTAGGCCAAGCCAAGGGTCGGCAGGAGGAAGGGCAGTCCCAAATGCCCAGTTCAGTCTGGTCGAGGTTGGGGGCCCACTTAAACCTCTTAAGAAAAAGCCGCATGGCCGGGCGCGGTGGCTCACGCCTGTAATGCCAGCACTTTGGGAGGCTGAGGCGGGTGGATCACGAGGCCAAGAGATCGAGACCATCCTGGTCAACATGGTGAAACCCCGTCTCTACTAAAAATACAAAAAATCAGCTGGGCATGGTGGCGCATGCCTGTAATCCCAGCTACTCAGGAGGCTGAGGCAGGAGAATTGCCTGAACCCAGGAGGCGGAGGTTGCGGTGAGCCGAGATCGCGCCATTGCACTCCAGCCTGGGTAACAAGAGCGAAACTCCGTCTCAAAAAAAAAAAAAAAAAAAGAAAAAGCCGCCTATGTGAGCCATGCCCAGCCTTTCAGGCCCCAACCTCCTGGGTCCACATTTCTGTAATGCAAACTTGTTTCTGGCTCTTTCCTCTAAGATATTTCCTACATATCAGGCTCTTGGGAAGGCAGTCCAGGGACTCTTGCCCGTGGTGCCCTCAGGCTTATGCCTATGAGGACCTCCTACAGTACACATGGCCAGTTCCCTTAGTCCGCAGTGCTAGGTTATGTCCTAACAGAGCTGGAGTCTATCAGTGGGTACGGGAGGCTCTAAGACATTTTGGTTGTCACCCACAATTTCCCAATCCAACCGCGTGGTGCCAGAGTCCAATGATGTATAATGTGTCTTGCCTACGATTGGCTCTCTGTATGGCAGAACTTCTCCATCTAGAATACCATAGTCAGACCTTGTCTGAGACTCAGATAGTTAATTACAGGCCCCACAACCCTAGGGCATATTCCTATGATGGAGAGTGGGGTGGGGGGAAGGCCCGGGTCTCAAGGGCATAGTTCTGGCCTCAGCCATGTGGCCAGCTGTTACCTTCTTTAAGATTGTTGTGTTTAGATGCCCCTCTCAAGAAGTTTATCCTCTTAGGGCAGTTTTATGGTAAGGCCTATGTTAATTGACCTCTTGCTAGGGAATATTGGCACCCATTCATTGCCCAAGACTCACTGGCCTAGTTCTTCAAGGATGCGCTAGTACAGGGCCACTAATTCCAGAAGTCCCCATGTCCTTAAGGTGGCCATAAGGACATTCAGACAATGAGCATGTGCCCATGACATCGGTAAGTGTGATAAAACCCAGCACATGGCGGAGGGGTGGCGGGGGGGGGGGCGGGCCAGAAGATGATCATGCATCTAGGGCACAAGAAAACTACAAGGTGCTATAACTGGGGGATGTCCCAGGGCTAGCAGTTGCAAGGAATAACCAGGGATGCGGGCATCCCTGTGTTCAACTTCAGATTGGTGCTACTCTTCCCAAGGCAAAATCACCCTTAAAGTGTATCCTGGATAATTACCAATTTGACCCACGATCTTTGAGGAAGAAGTGGCTCATTTTTTTCTGCCAAACAGCATAGCCATGATACCCTCTGCCGAGTGGAGAAACCTGGCCTTCTAAGAGAAGTATAAATTATAACACCCTTCTACAATTCAACCTTTTCTGTAGGAGGGAATGTAAATGGATTGAGGTCCCCTATGTGCAAGTTTTCTTTTCTCTAAGGGATAATCCTCAGCTATGTAAGGCTTGTAACCTATACCCTACTGGCCCCTCCTCAGGACTACCCCCATATTTAGGACTCCCTGTGACTCCTCCCTCCACCGATGCTGACCAGGTCTCCTCAGCTCCCATAACCCAAAAGGAGTCAGGGAAGGCCAAAGCGGCCAAGGCACCTCAGGCTACCAGGATGCTCCAGCTTTGCTGCCTATAGGAAGTAGAAGGAGAATTTGGTCCAACCAAAGTACATACCCCCATTTCACTTTCTGACTTAAAGCAAATCAAGGTGGACTTAGGAAAATTTTCAGATGACCTCGACAAGTACACAGATGTTCTGCAGGGCCTGGGTCAGTCCTTTGAATTAGACTGGAAAGATACCATGTTACTGCTTAGTCGGAACTTAACCAGCAATATGAGAGAGGCTGCTCTAGCAGTGGCTCAAGAGTTTGAGGACATCTGGTATCTTAGTCAAGTACATGACCAAATGACACCAGAGGAGGATAGATTCCCTACAGGTAGACAAGCAGTTCCTAGCATGGTCCCTCACTGGGATCCTGACTCAGAACAGGGGAACTGGAGTCATAGACACCTATTAACCTGCATACTTGAGGGATTAAGGTGAACTAGGAAAAAGGCCATGAACTATGCAATGTTCTCCACCGTAACTCAGGGAAAGGAAGAAAACCCAACAGCCTTCCTCGAGTGGTTACAGGAGGCCTTAAGAAAGTATACTCCCCTGTCACCAGACTCCATCGAAGGTCAACTAATACTAAAAGACAACTTTATTATACAATCAGCAGTGGACATTATGAGGAAGCTCCAGAAGATGGCCCTGGGGCCAGAACAGAATCTAGAATAATTACTAAATCTAGCAACCTCAGTTTTCTATAATAGAGACCAGGAGGAACAGGCTGAAAGGAACAGGAGGGACCAGAGAAAAGCCGCAGCCCTAGTCATGGCCTTCAGGCAAGCAGACCCAAGGGGCTCAGAAGAGAGAAAGGCTTGGGTTGGCTGCCAGTCTGGCAGAGCTTGCTACTACTGCAGACTACCGGGAAACTTTAAGAGAGATTGTCCCCAGAGGAATGGACCACCTCCTCCTCCTTGCCCACTGTGCCAAGGGGATCATTGGAAAGCACACTGTCCCAGGGGATGAAGGTTCCCAGGGCCTGAGGTGGCTAACCAGATGACCCAACAGCAGGGCTGAGGGTGCCCAGGGCAAGTGCCAGCACAAGCCATCACCCTCATTGATTCCCGGGTAAAGCTGACCATAGAGGGCCAAGAGGTCAATCTCCCGGACACTGGTGGGGCCTTCTCAGTTTTGATTTCCTGTCCTGGACAGTTGTCCTCCAAGTCTGTAACTGTCCCAGGAATTCTAGGACAAGCAGCCTCCCAATATTTCTTCCAGCCCCTAAGCTGTAACTGGGGAGATGTACTCTTCTCCCATGCCTTCCTCATCACGTCAGAAAGTCCCACTCCCTTACTAGGGCGGGACCTGTTAGCCAGAGCAGGAGCTGTTATCTATATGAACATCGTCAGGGAGGAAATCCCTCTCTGCTGTCCATTATTTCAAGAAGGGAAATAATCTCGAGGTTTGGACAATGGAGAGACAATTTGGGTGGGCAAAGAATGCATGCCCAATTCAAAAAAGGCTGAAGAATCCCATCTCTTTTCCTTACCAAAGACACTACCCCCTAAGACCAGATGCCAAAAAGGGGCTACAGGATATTGTAAGGAACTTCAAACTCAGGGTCTAGTGAAGCCCTATAACACCTGTATAACACCCCAATTTTAGGAGTACAAAAATCTAATGGATAATGGAGGCTAGTGAAAGATCTCAGGCTTATGAATGAAGCTGTGATTCCCTTTATACCCAGCTGTACCCAACCCATATACCTTGCTTGCGCAAATACCAGGTGAGGCACAATGGTTTACAGTCCTGGACCTTAAGGATGCGTTTTACTGTGTTCCATTACATCCTAACTCCCAGTTTCTGTTTGCCTTTAAAGATCCTTTAGACCAGAATTCTCAGCTCACCTGGACAGTGTTACCCCAGGGCTTTTGAGATAGCCCCCACCTGTTTGGCCAGGCTCTAACTCAGGACCTTAGTCATTTTTCATATCCAGGTACCCTGGTTCTTCAATATATGGATGACTTACTTTTAACTGCAAACTCAGAAACCCAGTGTCAGCAGGCCACCCAGGACCTCCTAAACTTTCTAGCCACCTGTGGATATAAGGTTTCCAAAGCAAAATCCTAACTTTGTAGGCAAGAGGTAAAATATCTAGGGCTTGTCTTATCTAAGGGCACTCGGGCCCTTGATGGAGAATGTCTCCAACCCATACTGGCCTTCCCCTGTCCAAAAACCTTAAAACAGTTACAGGGGAATAACTGGTTTCTGCCAATTGTGGAGTCCCAGATATGGTGAAATAGCCAAACCCCTGTACACTCTGATTAAGGAACCCAGGAGGACCCAAGATGGCCAACTAGGAACAGCTCAGGATTGCAGCTCCCAGTGAAAGTGCAGAGGGTGTGTGGATGCCGCATTTCCAGACGGATTTTTATTGCCCACAGACCAGGAGATTCCCAGGTGGAGGAGCCCCACGGGTCGCCAGCATGGCTATTTTGGCCGGCGCGGCTGTTTTGGCCAACGTGGCTGCTTTGCCGGCGCCCTTTTGCGGCGGTTCTCCGTACAAAATACACTGGTCCGGGTGCCCTCTTAGCTGGCAATTGGAGCCCTGGGAAGGCAGATCACCCATTAATCTGATTTAAAAGGGGACTGAAACAGTGAGCCAGGCAAGGAGATTCCTGGGCAATAAAATTGCCAGGAATCTCAGCGCCGCTGTTTCAGCTGTCACAGTGAGTCGCCGCACAGGAAATCACACAGATTCTGGCGCCTTTTCAACAGGCGACTGGAACACCTGGGAGAGAGTCGACCGTTCAACTAAAAAAAAAAAAAAGACTCTGAGTCAGGGAGCCAGGTGATCAGGCTTGGCTGGTCCCACACCCCACCCCACCCCT
>NW_016107903.1:14289-16395 GCF_001604975.1 Cebus imitator
TGCACCCAATACAGGAGCACCCAGATACATAAGGCAAGTTCTTAATGACTTACAAAGAGACTTAGACTCCCACACAATAATAGTGGGAGACTTTAACACCCCATTGTCAATGTTGGACAGATCAACCAGACAGAAAATTAACAAGGATATCCAGGACTTGAACTCAGACCTGGACCAAGCAAACTTAATAGAAATTTACAGAACTCTCCACCCCAAATCCACAGACTATACATTCTTCTCACCTACTCTAAAATTGACCACATAATTGGAAGTAAATCACTCCTCAGCAAATGCAAAATAACGGAAATCATAACAGTCTCTCAGACCACAATGCAATCAAGTTAGAACTCAGAATGCAGAAAATAACTCAAAACCACACAGCTTCATGGGAAACTGAACAACTTGCTCTTGAATGTTGACTGGCTAAACAATGAAATGAAGGCAGAAATAAAGATGTTCATTGAAACCAATGAGAATGAAGACACGACATACCAGAATCTCTGGGACACATTTAAAGCAGTCTCTAGAGGAAAATATATAGCAATAAGTGCCCACATGAGAAGGAAGGAGAGATCTAAAATTGACAACCTATCATCAAAATTGAAAGAGCTAGAGGAGCAAGATCAAAAAAACTCAAAACCTAGCAGAAGACAGGGAATAACTAAGATCAGCTCAGAACTGAAGGAGATAGAGACACAAATAACCCTTCAAAAAAATCAATAAACCCAGGAGCTGGTTTTTCGAAAAGATCAACAAAATTGACCACTAGCCAGATTAATAAAAAAGAAAAGAGAGAATAACCAAATTGATGCAATAAAAACCGATAAAGGGGATATCACCACAGATTCCACTGAAATTCAAACCATCATCAGAGATTATTACAAACAACTCTACGCACATAAACTAGTAAACCTGGAAGAAATGGATAAATTCCTGGACACTTGTCTCTTCCCAAGCCTAAACCAGGAAGTTGAAACCCTGAATAGACCCGTAACAAGGTCTGAATTTGAGGCAGCAATTAAGAGCCTACCACCCAAAAAAAGCCCAGGTCCAGATGGGTTCACAGCCGAATTCTACCAGACATACAAAGAGGAGCTGGTACCATTCCTTCTGAACCTTTCCAAATAATCCAAAAAGAGGGAATCCTTCCCAAATCATTTTATGAGACCAACATCATCCTGATACCAAAACCCAGCAGAGACTCAACAAGAAAAGAAAACTTCAGGCCAATATCCATGATGAACATAGATGCAAAAATCTTCAATCAAATACTGACAAGCCGATTGCAACAGCACATCAAAAAGCTTATCCACCATGATCAAGTAAGCTTCATCCCAGGGATGCACGGCTGGTTCAACAAGTCTATAAACGTAATTCACCACATAAACAGAACCAAAGACAAAAACCACATGATTATCTCAACTGATGCAGAGAAGGCCTTTGACAAAATTCAACAGCCCTTTATGCTAAAAACCCTCAATAAACTAGGTATTGACGGAACGTATCTCAAAATAATAAAAGCTATTTATGGCAAACCAACAGCCAATATCATACTGAATGGGCAAAAACTAGAAGCATTCCCTTTGAAATCTGGCACTAGACAAGGATGCCCTCTCTCACCACTCCGATTCAATATAGTACTGGAAGTTCTAGCCAGAGCAATCAGGCAAGAAAAAGAAATAAAGGGAATTTAAATAGGAAAGGAGGAAGTCAAATTGTCTCTATTTGCAGATGACATATTGTATATCTAGAAGACCCCATCGTCTCAGCCCAAAATCTCCTGAAACTGATAAGCAACTTCAGCAAAGTCTCAGGATACAAAATCAATCTGCAAAAATCACAAGCGTTCCTATACACCAATAAAACTTAAAGAGAGCCAAATCAAGAACGAACTGCCATTCACAATTGCTACAAAGAGAATAAAATATCTAGGAATACAACTAACAAGGAACGTAAAGGACCTCTTCAAGGAGAACTACAAGCCACTGCTCAACAAAATAAGAGAGAACACAAACAGATGGAAAAACATTCCATGTTCATGGTTAGGAAGAATCAATATCGTGAAAATGGCCATACTGCCCAAAGTAATTTACAGATTCAACGCTA
>NW_016107903.1:17310-26621 GCF_001604975.1 Cebus imitator
CAGTTCGAATGGCGATCATTAAAAAATCTAGAGACAACAGATGCTGGAGAGGATGTGGAGAAATAGGAACACTTTTACACTGTTTGTGGGAGTGTCAATTAGTTCAACCATTGTGGAAGACAGTGTGGTGATTCCTTAAGGACCTAGAAATAGAAATTCCATTTGACCCAGCAATCCCATTACTGGGTATATATCCAAAGGATTATAAATCATTCTACTATAAAGACACATGCACATGAATGTTCATTGCAGCACTGTTTACAATAGCAAAGATCTGGAACCAACCCAAGTGCCCATCGATGATAGACTGGACAAGGAAAATGTGGCACATATACACCATGGAATATTATGCAGCCATCAAAAATTATGAGTTTGTGTCCTTTGTAGGGACATGGATGAACATGGAAAGCATCATTCTCAGCAAACTGACACAAGAACAGAAAATCGAGCAGCAACATGGAGGAAACCAGAGTGAACCGAGAGCTTAGTGACCAACATGAGCCTCCTCAACAAGCCCAAGAGTGAGATGACCCCGGAGGAGCTGCAGAAGCAAGAGGAGGAGGAATTTAACACAGGTCCACTCTCTGTGCTCACTCAGTCCGTCAAAAACAACACCCAAGTGCTCATCAACTGCTGCAGCAATAAGAAACTCCTGGGCCGCGTGAAGGCCTTCGATAGGCACTGCAACATGGTGCTGGAGAACGTGAAGGAAATGTGGACTGAGGTACCCAAGAGCAGCAAGGGCAAGAAGAAGTCCAAGCCAGTCAACAAAGACCGCTACATCTCCAAGATGTTCCTGTGGGGACTCAGTCATTGTGGTCCTGCAGAACCCACTCATCGCTGGCAAGTAGGAGCCACCTATCCCTGTCAGTCAACAGAACTCACTCCCCTGTCCTACAGAGACCACTGCCGCTGGTGTTGAGAACAATAAAGCTCTGTGTTTTTTTCTTAAAAAAAAAAAAAGAAAAAAAGAAAATCAAACACCACATGTTCTCACTCATAGGTGGGTGTTGAACAATGAGAACACATGGACACAGGGAGGGGAGCATTACACTCTGGGGTCTGTTGGGGGAAATAGGGGAGGGACAGTGGGGGGTGGGGAGTTGGGGAGAGATAGCATGGGGAGAAATGCCAGATATAGGTGAAGGGGAGAAAGGTAGCAAATCACACTGCCATGTGTGTACCTATGCAACAATCTTGCATGTTCTTCACATGTACCCCAAAACCTAAAATGCAATAAAATAATTTTAAAAAGGAACCCCAAAAAGCTAACACCCATCTAATATAATGGGATCCTATAGCTGAGGCAGCCTTTCAGACCCTGAAGCAGGCACTACTGCAGGCTCCAGCTCTACGTCTTCCTACAGGGAATGACTTCTCCCTATATGTTATGGAAAAGTCAGGAGTGGCACTGGGGGTTCTCACGCAGACTTAGAGGACCATGTCACAACTGGCGGCATACCTAAGTAAGGAAATTGATATGGTAGCAAAAGGCTGGCCACACTGTTTGCAGGTTGTAGCTGTGGCGGCTACATTGGTCTCAAAAGCTGTTAAAATAGTGCAAGGGAAAGATCTAACTGTATGGACTTCACATGAGGTAGCTGGAATTCTGGCCTCTAAAGGAGGCTTATGGCTGTCCGACAACTGCTTACTCAAACATCAGGCCTTAATGCTCGAAGGGCCTGTACTTCAGCTGCACACATGTGCAGCCCTTTTCTTCCTGAGGAAGGGGCAGACAAAGAACATGACCATTGCAGGTTATAGCCCAGAACTATGCGGCTCGAGAGGATCTCTTAGAAACTCCTCTAGCCAATCCTGTCCTTAACCTATACACTGACGGAAGTTCATCTTTGGGAGATTGAGTTTGAAAGGCAGGATATTCAATAGCCAATGATCAAACAGTGCTTGAAAATAATTTCCTTCCTCCTGGAACTAGTGCCCAGCTGGCAGAACTAGTAGCCCTCACTCAAGCTCTAAAATTAGGGAAAGGAAAAAGAATAAACATATACAGAAGATTCCAAATATGCTGACCTGGTTCTGCATGCCCATGCTGTCATATGGAAGGAAAGAGAGTTCCTAACCTCGGCAGGAACTCCCATTAAGTATCATAAGGAAATCTTAGATTTATTATAAGCTGTCCAAGACCCAAAGAGGTAGCAATTTTGCACTGCTGAGGTCACCAGAAAGGAGATGAGAAGGAAACGGAGGGCAATCGCTGAGTTGACCTAGAGGCAAAAAAGGCAGCTAGACAAGAATGTATAGAAGAACTTTTAATATGGGAAAACCCTCTCCAGGGAACTAGACCTCAATACTCATCAGAAGAGTAGAGTGGGCAATCTCCCAAGGACATAATCTTCCTTCAGGATGGCTAGCTACTGAGGAGGGAAAAGTACTCTTACCTGCTGCCAGCTGGTGGACAGTACTTAAAACTCTATATCAAACCTTCCATATGCGTATAGAGAATGCATAGCAAATGGCCAAATCTGTATTTACAGAAAAAAGGTCTCTTCAAGGCTGTCCAACAAATAGTCAAAAGATGTGAAATATGCCAGAAAAATAATCCTTTGGCACATCGCAAATTTCCTCCTGGGGAACAGTGAACCAGTCATTACCCAGGTGAGGACTGGCAAATGGACTTTACCCATAGGCCTAAGTCTCAGGGATATCAATATCTGCTAGTATGTGTAGATACCTATACAAACGGGGTTGAGGCTTTCCCCTGTAAAACAGAAAAAGCACAAGAGGTAATAAAAGTCCTGTTCAATGAAATAATCCCTAGATTAGGACTCCCTTGCTGTCTTCAAAGCTGCAGTGACCCAAGGAATTTCCAAGGCATTAGGAATACAGTATCATCTCCACTGTGCTTGGAAGTCTCTGTCCTTGGGGAAAGTGGAGAAGATGAATGAAATTTTTAAGAGACATCTAAAGAAACTAACACAGGAAACCCACCTCCCATGGCCTTCTCTATTACCAATAGCCCTCTTAAGGGCTTAAAACTCCTCAGAGTAGGACTCAGCCCTTATCAGATGCTTTTTGGACAACCCTTTCTTACTAATGATCTCGTATTAGACAAGGAAAACAGCAGATCTAATAAAAGATATAACCTCTTTAGCTAAGTACCAACAGGCTCTTAGGACCTTACCTGAAGGACACCCTAGGGAAAAGGGAAAAGAGTTGTTCTGCCCTGGAGACCTAATGCTTGCTAAGTCACTCTCCTCAGACTCTCCCTATCTAGGCCCATGTTGGGAAGGAACATTTTCAGTTATTCTCTCTACCCCGACGGCAGTTAAGGTGCTGGGAGTTGACTTGTGGATTCATCACACTCGGCTGAAGCCTTGGACACCTGAAGAAAATCATAGGCCATCCACTCCACAGCCTGAAGTTGCAGGAAACAACCCTTCATACACCTGCGAGCCATTAGAGGATCTACGTTTGCTCTTCCAGCGAGATCCCCAGGAAAGTAACTACTCATGATTCTAACTTACATCCTGGCATTAACAGGACTATCATTCTTAACTTTACTATCTGCGACCGGACTCTACGGTTACCCCTATGGATTGGCCTAATAGCTCTCCTCCTCTCCTTCCTAGTGCCCACCCCCTTGACAATTTACACCGACTCTCAGGTGCAGAGTCTTCTCTTGCCAAGGCCACATCATACTCAAACTCCAATTATTCCTTTCATAGTGGTGGGGAGGGGGGAGCGGGGCACCGGCATAATAGGAGGACTTTGTACGGAAATCGGGGAAATTACTACCTCTGTCTCTACTCAGTTTTACTATAAGCTATTTCAGGAGTTAAATAATGACATGAAAAAAGGTTGCTGATTCTCTCTGCAGAAGCAGCTTAACTCTTTAGCTGTCATGGTTCTTTAAAATAGAAGGGCCCTGGATCTGCTAACAGCAGAGAAAGGAGAAACCTGTGTCTTTTTAGGAAAGGAATGCTGCTACTTTGTAAACCAATCGGGTATTGTCTTAAACAAAGTTAAAAACTCAGGGATCAATCAAACGCAGGGCTAAAGACCTTCAAGAAAGAGGATCACAGAGCTTGTGTAACAACTGGCTGTCCTGGCTCTACTCTCTTCTAGGCCCGTTTATAACCATTCTATTATTGCTGGCCTTCGGGCCTCTCATCTTTAACCTTCTTGTCAGGTTCGTTTATTCTAGAATTGAGGCCATGAGGCTACCAATGGTCCTGCAAATGGAACCCCGGATGTCCTTGGCTCATGAGCTCTATCGTGGATCAACCTGCACCCCTGGCAAACTCCCCTCTGGAGGAAACCTCAACTGCAGGGCCCCTTCTATGCTCCAATTCAGCAGGAAGTACTTAAAGAGTGATCTACACCCGCGTCCCAACAGCAGTTGGACCTTCCTGTTCAGAGGTGGGACTGAGGGACTCTTCCCAGGTCCGCAAGGGGCGGGGTTTCAAGGGCAGGAGTTTCCCGGCTCCACCCCTCCATCCAGGAACATAAAGTTCTTTGTCTGGGTTTCCCGTGCTTGGGCCAGGTGCAGAAATCCAGGTGGGCTTCTTTGTCCAAAAAGCCTGCGGAAAACTCTGGGAGGAGGGGGCTCTAACTCAACGTTGTGGACCAAGTAACCAATCTGGTATCAGAGTCAAAGATTAATCGCTCCAGACGAAGTCTGAAAGAGCTATAATCTCTAGGGGCAGCCACTATAAGACTTCAAAAGAGCTTTGTTTTCCACGGTCTTTATCTTAACCTGAACATTCTCTTTCTGTCAATCCCAGGTCTTTAGACAAACTCAACCAATTGTCAACCAGAAAATGTTTAAATTGACCTTTAGCCTGGAAGCCCGCCCCCACCCGCTGCCCTCAGTTTTGAGGTGTTCTGCCTTTCTGGACCAAACTAATGCATTTCTTAAATGTATCTGATTGATGTCTCATGCATCTCTAAAATGTACAAAACCAAGCTGTGCCCTGACCACCTTGGGCACTTGGGCACCGAGGGCTGTGTCATGAGCCATGGTCACTCATAGTTGGCTCAGAACAAATCTCTTCAAATATTTTACAGAGTTTGAGACTCTTTCTGTCGACACTGCCCTCACCTCCACCATCTTGCTGCCCTCTGACTTCCCCAAGGCCCTGTGCTCTCCTCTTGGACCACAGCATTACCTCTTCCTCACTTCTATTGCCTTCTTCCCTCTTCAACTCAAGGGCCATCCAATGGGGGATGTCTCCAACTTAAACTAAGCCTACAGTCCTTGTGGCCTGAGCTGAAAAGAGCCCTAAGAAAAGGTGCTGAGTGGGAGGGAAAGACAAGTATCCCTGGCCTCTTCCTCCTGGGCCTTTAGTGCAGCTCGTCACCCACCTGGAGAGGCTCACACAGGGTGTAGCCCCCACTGATCATGTGTTTCATTCAGTTTATGATTTCTAAAAAACTGTTTTAGGGTCATGTGTCAGGACATGAATGCCAACCAGCACATGTCAGCTCATATCTGGGGCCTCCCTGACATGAAACCCTGCCAGGCCAATCTGCATGTCTCCCCCATGGAAAGTAATCTTTGAAGAATGGAACTTCTGTGCCAGGAAACATGACATTTGTGTCAGTTGTCATCTTCCTTCATTTTAAAAAGCAGAACAATTCCTGGATTTTTGGTTAACGTGTGTTGTTCTGCACTGGCAGGCCTATGCAGACTCACCACTCAAAGTTCAAGGAAGCTGAGAGGTCAGGGAAAGAGGCTGACAGATCCAGCTTTTCAGAAATAAATATTTAATAGGGACTTAGGAACAGAAGCTATGTCTGTGTCTTGGGCAGCATTGAGACAAGTCGTTGGATCCCTGAGCCATTACCCCCTAAACCCAGGGCTACAGACCACAGAGAAAAAGGATGGATGCGATTCAGATGGGGGTGTAGGACAGCAGCTTAAGGGCAGAACTTGTGGTAAATACAATAACATCAAGGCTGTTTAGTCAGTACCTACTCTTACACAAGGAACAATAGATAAACTGGAAATCTTAGAGGCCTTTACAGAACAGGAGTTAATCAGAAGTCAACATGGCAGATTCTCTTCCAGGACGGAGTTGCCTTGACCTCCACGTGTATACCAGAGACTGCTCATGTGATGAGGACAAAAGAGAAATATTCAAGGAGGAAGGAGAGACATCTTATATTAGTCTGCTCTTAGAGCACTTGATTTTATTTCAGTAGAGATGTATGCCCCCAAGACAGAGACTCAGATGACTCCCCAGTCAGCAGAATTCTGGGATAAGAAGAGACAGACTTTTTCCATGATCAAGTGGAGAGCAGAGTAATCTAGAGAAGGGATCCTTGAGCTTGGGTCTCACCAACCCTCACCCAGGGTGTGACTGTTCTCAATCTCCCTTTTTGTAAAATGCGGAAATATCTTCCCTGAATGTGGTATTTGTGGGCAGTTGTGAGGATCAAATGAGAAGTTTGCTTTCAGTCACAGGGGTCTGATATTCTATGTGAGTGGGACCATTGAAGCTTTCAATGATGAGTCTTGCAGGGAGGGCGTTTTTGAAATCAAACTGAGATGATAACCCTGAGAAATAGATTTGGACTTTTTAGCATCTTCCTTATTACACGGTTATAGGCATTGTTGTTAAGGGTGTCTGTAGCATTCACTAGAATGCCAAAGCAGTCCATGAGCCAAAAGGGTCAAGAACTCCTACCCTAGAAGGTCAGTGGGGTGGATACCCCTGTTGGGTTGCCCCTTAAAGCTTATAGCTTGCCTTTCTGCGCCAAGAATTTGGCACCTTAAAATGAAGATATCATGCAGCTGGGCATCTAATCAGAAGGATCAGGAGATGTGTGGAGGGGGATGTAGGAAGAGGACAGGGGCGTTAATGGAGGGGGTGGTGAAAAAAGGGTGGAACCAAGAACCTGAGGCTCTTTCTCTGTTGTCCCGTGTTATGAACAGTCTGGTCCACTAAATGCATTCAGTTCCCAACTTCCTAACCATCAAGATACCAAACCGTTTGTACAGGCCCCATTGTGTGACAGAATGAAGCATCAGTCATAGGGAGAGATTCCTGACACTAACATCCAAGAGAAAGAAATTGGATATGAAGGCCTTCTTACTGACACATCACCCAACCCATCTCAGAGGTGGCTCTGTCAGATGAGGCTGGCCAGGCAACGACTGTCCTTCCCTGCTTCCCGTGGGTCCCTCCCAAAGCAGAGACTGAGCAGGCAGGGCCTCTGGGGGCTAAGAACTGTTTCTCAGGCACAGCCTTCTCATCAGCAGGAGCGCTGCTCAGCTGTCTCTCCTGTTTTCCCTCCAGCTCCATCTCTGCACCCCGGAGGGTCTGAAGGCCTGTATAGGAGCTAGGTCCTGACCGTGATGTCTGGAGCCCTGTAGCTCCAGGACTGGGGCTGGGTGTCAGGTGGGAGAGACCCAACTATGGCTCCTCAGTTGGGGGATCTCCAGAGGAGCCCCGACACCGAGTTGGAGCCAGGAGGAAGGCCACAGCTGTCTCGAGTGCTCACAGCCTCCATGCAGGCAGTCACCCAGCTCCAGGCACGTTTGCACGCCCTGTCT
The DNA here is from genome assembly GCF_001604975.1 of Cebus imitator. Lineage (NCBI taxonomy): Eukaryota > Metazoa > Chordata > Mammalia > Primates > Cebidae > Cebus > Cebus imitator. The sequence goes on from NW_016107903.1 coordinate 24,830, forward strand.
GCATTTCCAATGCCCACTGGACAAACCCCCAGCTTCCTCAGGCACCTCACACCCCAGAGGCGTAACACTTACCTCTTCCGGAGACTCATCCCAGCGCCTGTCGCTGTCGGCCTTTGTGTCTTTTTCCTCTTCTCTCAGCCCCCTCTGCCAGCTTGTTACTAGCTGTGTTAATCTGCTGAGGCTGCCGTAACAAAATACCACAGACTGGGTGGTTTCAACAACTGAAACTTACTTTCTCCTAGTTTTGGAGGCTGTGGCAGTTCAAGACTAAGGTGTCAGCAGAAATGGGTTCCCCTAAAGTATCCCCTGTTGACTTGCAGGCAGCTGCCTTCTCACTGTGTCCTCACACAGCCCTTCCTCTCTGAAGCCCTGGAGTCTCTTCCTGGTCTTACAAAGACACCAGCTGCATTGAGTTAGGTGCCGCTTTATTACCTCATTTAATCGCAATTCATTCTTTAAAGGCTCCATCTCCAAATACTATCACATTGGGGGTTTAGGGCTTCAACAGATGCATTTTTGGGGGGGACATAATCCAATCCATAACAGTAGCTGGGTATACAAGGCTGTCCTCAGAAGCAAGTAGGAACCACGGTGTTGGATGTCCTCCAGGGATGGGGAGGAGCTACAGAGCACACTCCAGCAGAGAAGGGCCTTCTGTCCTCCCAGCCAGTCTCCCATCTGTTTGCTCTCACCTGAAATTCATCCCAAGGGTTTCATGATAATCACCTCAAGCTTTGATCCTAATTTTAAAATCACATTTCTTTCGTGGAAGAGGTAGCTATTTGTTCCTTTAGTTTAATAAAATACTAGTCAACCAAACTGAATCAGAATTCGCTGACCTACCTTCCTTCCTTTCCTTTCCTTTCCTTCCTTCTCCTCCTGTCTTCCTTCCTTTTCTCTCTTCTCTTCTCCTTCTTTTTCTTTTTCTTTCTTTCTTCTCTCTTTTTTTGTAGAGACAGGGTCTCATCGTGTTGCCCAGGCTGCTCTCTAATTCCTGGGTTCAGGCAATCCTCCCACCTTGGTCTCCCCAAGTGTTGAGAATACAAGCGTGAGACACCGTGCCTGGCCGAAGGCCCATTTTAATAAAAATATCTTACAATTACAAAATTACATATTTGAGGGTGGGTTGTGAAATAAAGCGTTTGAAATAGATTGTGGTCACTTTCAGCTCGCTGGATAACCTTAAAAATCATACATTGGGACGGAATCTCAGGAGTCAGATCCCAAGAACGTCCAGCAGAGGGCACCAAGGGACCATGAGCGCTGGTTCTATAACATTCCCGTGGCGTCAAGACGAAACACCCCCACCTGCCAGGTCAGGTGGAACTAGAACAAATCTTCCTTTGCTATCTGTGGCTCAAGAATGTTGTGCCCAGGCAACGCACGGTGGCTCACGCCTGTAATCCCAACACTTTGGGAGGCCAAGGTGGGAGGATCGCTTGAGCTTGGGAGTTCTAGACCAACCAGCCTGGACAACATAGTGAGACCTTGACTCTACTAAAAATTAACTTAGTATTATCTGGGTATGATGGTACACACCTGTAGTCCCAGCTACTTAGGAGGCTGAGCTGGGAGGATCACAGGGGACCAGGAGGTTGAGGCTGCAGAAAGCTGAGATTGCACCACTGCACTCCAGCCTGGGTGACACAGTGAGACCATCTCTTAAAAAATCAGCTGGGCGCGGTGGCTCACGCCTGTAATCCCAGCACTTTGGGAGGCCGAGGCGGGTGGATCACGAGGTCAAGAGATCGAGACCATCCTGGTCAACAGGGTGAAACCCCATCTCTACTAA
>NW_016107903.1:26956-61169 GCF_001604975.1 Cebus imitator
AATGGCATGCGCTTATAGAAAATGAGGTTCTGAGCCTGTCAATGATTTGTCTCCAGGAAACCAACAATTAATTAGGAGAGAAACCCAAAGTTTCTTCAAAATTACATTTATTTTTCTCAATTCAGAAAGTCTCAAGGCTAAAATTTAATTGATCTGTTTAATGTTTTCATTTACATTTGGCTTTATCCCAAAAAGGGTTTAAGGCAGTGTCACCAAGTTACCAGGTCTCTATTTCATCCTATTTACACAAGATGAAGGAGACTCAAGTCTGTTCGTATTTGCCCCAGGGAATAGGCTCTATTTAGTGACACGCATTTGACTATTTGACTTAGTGTTTGCCAAAATGAAGTAAGGGAAATTTGGTCCAGGGCTGAGGACAGATCCATTTGGATTGAAAACATAATAACCTTGAAGTGATTCCAGTGGCAAAAAATGATCAGTGAAAGCTTTTCTGAGCACAAGCAGGAATAAGGAGGCTAGCCCCTCTGGCCAGCATGAGATGGGGTCTTTGGACCAGTTTGTCATTCATAACCTCCTAACACCCGGCCAAGCCACTTCCTCTCTCTGAGAATCATTTTCCTCTTCTGTACATAAGGGGAGAGGATCAGACAACCATGTCAGATATGGGAACCTGAGGGGACTTCATGGCTTTGCAGGAAAAAAAGCTCAAACGTGTTTTTTTGGGCCTGTGTAAGACATAGGTGTTTTGGGAGTGAGGGGAGGCCCTGGAAGGGAACTGCTACTGCTAATGATGTTTAAGAGATGACTTTGTATGGGAACTACCACTCAATCCTTCCTGTCTGCACAACGTATTTCCAGCCTCAGCCCCTCAGAACAAGGGAGGGAGACCAGGGGGTGGTTTTCATGGTGTCTAGCCTGGAACTCTCTGTCAGTGAAAGCCGGGAGGGGCCAAAGGCACCTGCTCCAGGATCCTCTGCACAGCTCTGACTGCCTTAAGCACCTCGTGCTTACTTGATGAGACCCAGTCTGGAGTATCGGACCAGCCTGTGTCCCATCCCTGAGGAAGTACATGCCACTTCAATCCCCACTGGGGGCACCATTTTAAGTCTGCTTAGAAAGAAACAAATACACAGAGATTATCAGGCAAACACAAATTCTTTTGGTTTTAATCTTTCAATCGCCAACAATCTTGTTTCTTTTCATTACAAAAGCACTAAACAGACAGGAAAGGAAACTGACATTTGCAAATGACGTACCTTCAACAGGCATCTCAACAGCCCCATCACCAACACCTGGGTGCAAGCCATAGCCAACAGGCAGAAAAGTCTCAGGACTCAGAACTACACCATAAATGCAGGATCTTTTTATTTCATAAAAAAATGATCAGTGTGAAAAAAGCCAAACTGTATGCTGGTTTTACACACTCTGACCCTTCCTGACAGTCTTCTTGTCTGGCCAGGCTGGGGGCCCGGCACTCCTGGAAGGGAGAGGCAGCCCAGCATCTCAGTATTTCATTGGGACAACAAGCTGGATGTCGCAGGGAAAGCTGAGAGCGCCAAGGTCCCCTTGCTTTATCCCAAGCTCGGAGGGATGCAGCCTGGCGTGGCTCTGGTCTAGGAGCCAGGTGACACGGCCAGGCACCTTCCTGTGCAGGCAATGGGGGCTCCTGGCCCAGGCTCACTAGAAGGTCTTCTCTGTGGTGCCTACCTAGGGAGCTGTGATCAAGTCAAGCAGCCATGCAAGGCGTTTCAGTCTGACTTTTTCATTAGTTCCTCCCTCCAGCCTCTTGGAGAAGGAAACATCAGTCCACAGTGCCATTGTAGGATTTGTTGAACTTGTTGAAGGTGAAGTCCACAGTGTGCGTGGAGATGGGCTTTCTGTACAGTGGATTTGAAGCCTACAGAACACGGCAGGGAAGAGGATGAGGATACAAGTTAGCTCACACACGCAAACCGACAGACGCAGGCCCTAGAAACCCCTCCCAGGTCAACGCCCCGTGACAGCAGCAGGCAAAGCACTCAGGTGGGAGGAGACAGCTGTGGGCTCCAGGATAGTTCCGTGTCCCCCAGGAAAGACCTCGCCTTCTCTAAGCTTCCACTCTCCACCTCTGGAAGGACGAGTTGAGTCAGAAGGTCTCTGAAGTCTTTTGTAGCCTTAACAGAAACCAAGCCCGAGTTCAAAAGGCACTGACTCTGTGCTCAGTCCTTTGGGCATTTGCAGTCAGTCTGGGGTGACCAGACTGCAGGTGTGTGTACTGTAATGGACCACAAGAATCTGAGCTCCTTTCCTGTGGGTCTGTGGTGTCTCTGACACTGGTCAGACTCCTCCTGCCAAGGCGTGCCCAGCGCCTCTGCCCCCATGACCTTCCTGACCTGGGTCTAGAACAGGGATGTGTGCGGGTCCCTCTGCACCAGGGCTGTGCAGTTCTCTCTGTCCAGAGCTGGGCACAGCCTTTCTGGTATTGATTTTTTGTTTTTAATGTCAAAGATGTTAGTGAACCTCTATGGCTAACATAGCACTGAATTCAGCCATGGCTCTAAGCTTGAAGTCCCCTCTGCTTCCCATTTTCCACAGGCTTACCATTTCATAGCGGGCCCTGGATCGCTCGCTCTGGAACTTTGCAAACTCCCTCCTGTCGTGGATGGTGACGAGCAGCTTCCAGATAGCCAGGAGTGCAAGCCCAACGAGGAGGATGCTGCCGACCACAGCCAGGAGGATGGTCATGGCGTTGGGGGTGTTTCCACACTCTAGGGGGACCGGAAGCATGGTAAGCAAAGCCACCAGCATCCCCATGCCCCTCCCACCCCCCAGCAGCAGGCATTTCGGAAATGAAAGTTGTGCCCCTCTCAAAGGCCTTCCCCTCGGCTCTCCCTTAGATCCTCACATTGCTTCTGGGAGACATGGGCAGGAAGTTTCCCCCAATGTACAGAAAATGAAAGAGTCAAAAGGGACAGTGACTGTTCCAAAGTCACAAAGCAAGTGTGGTGAAGTCTAGATGAAAGCCCAGGGGCACGGCTGCCTTTCCCCTCATGGGCAGTGCCCACTCCCTGCCTGGGCCAGTCTCCAGTGTGGGATGCTGGACACTGGTTTCACGTACATGGTTCTAGGAGCAGACTGAGCAGGCAGGAGGTACCATGAAGCCACTTGCACAAGGTCTGGGCTGGGGGCCAACATCTGTAAGCCTTTAGTGTGGAGTCCGTTGGAGCAAATGTGCTTATTTTCAAAGAACCGCAGAGACAGCGTTGGACACAAAGCCTTATTCTTACAGGCGTGCATCCTAGGCTGGTACCACACTTCTGCCACTGGCCTCAGGAAGGCACATTATGTGGTTGGGCCCAATTTGGAAAAATAGTTTGCAGCACTGTGAAGTGAAGAGAGGAAATCTTTTTCTGCTCCACCCCTGCCTCCTCACCCCCAAGAAGAATGTAAGGGGTGATATTAGAAATTCCAATGACTCCAGGGCAAAGGCTGCTGGTTGCTGGGTCCAAGCAGAGGCGGAATAGTGGTATCCGGATTAAAGCTTGACCTCTGCAGTGGTTCTGGGAGCTGAGCATGGCAGCAGCAGGAATGTGGAACCGACCGCTCCACTGTCCTTGGCATCCCCACTGAGAAGCAGCGGTGGCCCGGCCTGGACTGTGTGTGGAGCTGGATGCTCCATGGCCCGAGTGATGCCCTGCCCAGCCCTCGTGGTCCAGACGTCCTGCACCCTCCCTGCAGAACACGGCAGTTCCTTGCTGCCTTTGGCTGTGCAGGGTAGGTTTGTTCTGTGGTTGCTTTTACCTCTGTGCTCTTCCAAGAGGAGACTCTCCCCAGGGACAGGGCCCTATCCTTCCATAACTCCCACTGCCCTGACTCATGCCCCCCTAGAGATTTGCCCCAAAATGGGCCCCCAGCTGCACATTCATCTTTCTTTTAAACTCTAGGAGTGGAGTAGCAGTGACCTTAGATCTGGTCTTCATGAGAAATTGTATTGGTTAGGAGCAGTGGCTCAAACCTGTAATCCTAGCACTTTGGGAGGCCAAAGCAGGTGGATCGCTTGAGCCCAGCGGTTCAAGACCAGCCTGGGCAACATGGCGAAAACCTGTCTCTACCAAAAAAATACAAAAATTAGCCCGGTGTGTTGGTACATGCCTGCAGTCCCAGCTGTTTGGGAGGCTGAGGTGGGAGGATCACCTGAACCCAAGGAGGCTGAGGCTGCAGTGAGCTGTGTTGGCACCACTGCACTTTAGCTTGGGTGATAGAGTGACAACCTGTCTCAAAAAAAAAAAGAAAGAAAGAAAAGAAAAATAAGAAATTTTATCCCTCCTCTCCCTGGAATTTGGAAAGACCGGTGAGGAGAGAATGGGCAGTGGCCCCAGATCAGGGAATGGCATCAGAAATCAGAACTGAGAGCTGGTGGAGTGACCCGAGCCCCTCGCAGCCCTCACCCACCTGGCTCCCTGAGAACTGTCAGGTTGGACTTCCCACTGGGGAGCTCCGCGTAGGTGAACATCATGACGCAGTCCTTGGGGGTTTTGTAGAAACAAAGCACAGCCTCCTGGTCATCTTTCACTGGAAGAAAACCAAGAGGGAAATGGCCTGAGTCTCTCTGAGCAGCCCAGAGCTGCTGACAGTCAGGGCAGGGAGCCGAGCACCTCAAAGAAGAAAGGGGTGTGGAGGTGTGGGCAGAAAGCCTTAAAGGGAGGCTGGCCTTTGAAGATGAGTTCAGGTTTCTCACACCAAGAACGCAGGCCCAGGGCTGAATTTAGATGGCTTTGGGGCCACGTGGAACATATTAGAGGATCTCCAAGCCTCTGAAGTGTTTTTCAGGGGTGATGTGAAATAACAGAAGGTTTTAATAGTTTTGGGGTGGGGTTGGGTGAATGGATTGGCCACGGAAATTAAAGGGATAAAGAAAGAAAGAGAGAAAGAAAGCCATCCCAGCCCCCTTTGAGGCTTGAGTGAGGTATCACATTTGGGAAACAGGCCAGGCCATTTGAGGCTGAGAACTGGCTACAGAGGCCAAGAAGCAGCAACTCCTTCCTGGGATGCAAAATCAAAAAGAACCACAGGGCGATGAGGACAGCAGGTGAGAGGCTGGTGCCCACGCCTGTAGACAAAGTGAGCCAGCGTGGAGGTCGGCCCCAGATGTTGCCCAGCCTCCCTTCTCTGTATTAAGAAACCCACTCCTCGAGCTGCTTCAGCAGCTCCCCGCCCCTGGGCTACTGTTCCCCACCTTCCCCTGTCCAGGATTATCTACATTCTAAGGGTCTCCGGGAGAGAGTTAGGTTGTTTTTTAGGAGGGAAAGGAACTAGGGGAAGTGCAAAGAGAGGCAAGGGGTGAGGAAATGTGGCAGCGATGGAACCTGGGGAGCAATGGAAGGCGAACACTGGGGCGGGAAATGCTTTCCAGGTCTTGCCTTTTTAACCTTTCTAACCTTGCTGCTTGAAGGAGCTGTAACCTGGAAACAGGTGGATTAGTGTGGTTATCGGATATGAAAGCCTGAACTTCCCATCTCAGCTCTCTTCTGGGCTGGGTGAGTATGAGTGAGCATGTGAGTGTGTGTGTAACAAAAAAACCTGGAAGGAGGAAGATAAAGGGTAAATGGTGGATTGGAACATAAACTTTCTCTGTTGCTCTGTCTCAGAGGGCTGGGTTGGGAAGCAGGTGTGCATGACTGGCCGTAACTGCTGTGAACCAGGCAAACCAGTCCTTGGGCCACACGAAGACACCGTTTCCTTCTCTGACCATGTGTGCCTAGTTAGGGGCAACCAGCCCAGGTCTGCAGGCAGAACCTGAGGTTGGCCAGGCCCTGAGCTGCAAGACAGAAGCTGGGGCAGGAAGACAGGCATGTGAGGAACCAGACTGGTCCACTTCCCACAGTCTCCTAAGGAGACAGACAACACCCGGCACACAGTAGGCGCTCAGTGAATATGTGTTGGATGTATACATAGCTCAGATACTGAGAAGCAGCCGGGCATGATAGCTTACACCTGAATGCCAGCATTTTAGGAGGCCGAGGCAGGTGGATTGCTTAACCCTGGGAGTTTGAGACCAGTCTGGGCAACATGGTGAAACCCCGTCTCTATTAAAAAACACAAAAATTAACCGGGCATGGTGGCACTTGCCTGTGGTCCCAGCTACTTGGGAGGCTGAGGCAAGAGGTTTGCTTGAGCCCAGGAGGTTGAGACTTCAGTGAGCTCTGATGGTGCCACTGCACTCCAGCCTGGGTGACAGAGACCCTGTCTCAAAGACAAAAAATCCCTCAGAAGCCATGACTGTAGTCAGTCAAAACCAGGGATGTGGGAACAAGGAAGTCTACAAAAGACATAAGTTAGGACCAAGACAGACAGGCAGCTGGGAGCCAGGAGTCTGCAGAAGCCAGAGATGAAGATAGCGGGAAGCGTGCCCATGAGGGGAGCTTCAGATGCAGATTTTCTTTCAAGGGGCATAGTTTCCCCCCACCATTTAAACCACTTTAAAGTGTACAATCAGTCATTTTACTGAACTCACAATGTTGTGTAACCATTCCCACTAATTCTGGAATATTTCCATCACTCTAGAAAGAAACCCACACCTCTTAGCAGTCAATCCCCATTTTCCCTTCCCCCTAGCACCAGGCCACCACTAACCTACCTTCTGTCTCCATGGCTTTCCCTGTGCTGGACATCTCATATGAACAGAACCACAGAATACGTGGCTTCTTTCCCTCCGCACTGTTGTCAGGCCTCACAGTACCATGGCACGTATCAGCACTTCACACCCCTTCGTGGTCAGTGGTGTCCACCGTATAGACAGAGTGCACCCTGTGTTCTTTTCCATTCATCAGCTGATGGACATCTGGTTGGTTTCTACCTCTTGGCTATTGTGAATAATGCTGCTGCGAACATTTCTGACACATTTTTATGTGGACATATGGACCTAATTCTGTAGGCTGTATACCTGGGAGTGGAACTGGTACCACTGTACGGTGATTCTGTGTTTGACTTTTTAAGGAAACTGCCAAACTGCTTTCCAAAGTCTGTACCATTCTACATCCCCATCAGGTGTGGATGAAGGTTCCAGCACTGGGTCCTCATGGGGAGCCCACTGTTACGCCCAGGAAGCCTGGGCGGCGCCTCCTGACTCAAGGCTAAAACCACCCTCCTCCTCCTCAGGGAGGAGAGAAACCACGGCTGCCCGGGTGGCGGCGGCACACTCACCGATGGTGTCCACCCACGTGATCACCTCGTCCCTGCACAGGCTGTGGCAGGTCTGGTTGTCGGGTTTTCCGGAGTGGAGCAGCAGGCACTCGACACAATCTCTTTGGAAATGAGGAAATAAAAGTGGGTGTCAGATAATGTAGAACAGCCCCACACCTGTCCCTAGCCACCTGACAGTGCAGGACCTGGGAAGGCTTTAACTTCTTTCCAGCTACAGATGTTGAGCCTCAGGGAATGGTTCTGCCTTTCTTGTTGTGTGGAGAAGCCCAAGAGTTCTTGGAGGAACACGTGTGAGTTTAGTGGCATGTCTTGTCTACGTGTCAAGTTGCAGACCTTTCAAATTCTGACACCAGGAGCCAATCCATCTGCACTCTGGTCCATCTAATGCCTGGTGAGGAGTCTGCTCCAAGCCAGAGGTTTCTGGGTGATAAACAGTATTCCTGGCCTCCCTGAGGTCCTCACACTCCCTTGGCCAGAGCTTGATGCCCCACATTGTCCCAGTTCCGTAGATCCTGCCCTGGTCATCACCCAGGGCAGGGATCTCAACCCTCCTGCACGTTCAACTCTCCAGAGCTATCAAGAGAAATTCCCAGTGCCTGGGCCAACCACACCTCCAGGGCCGGGCTTCCTGGGCAATTCTGATGCATCCGAGAACCACTGTCCCGGAGAGTCTCAAGTTCCAGCCCCCTTCTCCCCCTCAGACAGAGCCCACCTGCCAGGTCCCCTGGGGCTCTGCTGCCCACATACCTGTGAATCAGTTTACACTAGGCTCTGGCACAGGCTCTAAGGTGCTGACTTTCTCCCAGGGAACCCTCATTCTTTCACAGGGCCTCCTCTAGAAAATGGGTGACAGCCAAAAAGTGACACCTTGAGCCCCTCTCCTCCTACCTCAGCCTGATGGTTTCAATCAGATAGCGGGTGAAAATGCTTAACTACCACATTCAAGTAAGTGGTCATTATTATACATATATCATCAAAACCAAGTTCCAGACATTTTCCCTCTGTCACAGGAGACATCCCGGAGAACTGGATTCCTGAAGCCACAGGATGGGGAGCTAAGCTGTGGCTAAGGGGCTGTAAAGCTGAGGTGCAAGGGGAGAGGTCCCTGGCTCCTCTGGTGGCTGGGTATGGGGCTATAGGATGGTGAGCATGAAGCTCCGGGGAGGAGTGGGCATGTGGCTCTTAGGGACTTTGACTGATGGCCTTCGAGGAGAGTGAGACCCCAGGAGAGGCCCCTAGAAAACTGGGTCAGGACTCAAGAGCCAGGTGTGCTGGGGAGGCCACCAGAGTACAGGGGGTGACCTCAGAACCTCGGCTACACGAGGGACAGCTGCTCTGTTTCCACAGGCCTGTGGGTACCAAAGGGGCTGTGTGTTCGGAAAGGTCTCTGGCAAAAATATAGAGGGATGTGCAACTGCAATGTGGTGCCTTTATCATCACCTGTTTCTTAACTCCGTGGGATTCAGCGGCCAGCTACTAAAATGTTTCCAGTGCAGAAACTGTGAGGTAGAAGAGCAGAGCTGGATGGAAGCTGTGAGACCATTTCATGAAATCTCCTTTGTTTTATGGAGGAGGACTTGAGTGTCTGCAGCCAGGTGCCCACCTCTCACACTAGGCCTCCTAAGAGGTTCTGATATGCTTAAGAGCTCAACGATCCCTGACTTGTCTACGAAATCTCCCTCTCCTGGGACTAATTTTATGGAAACATTCTGAAGTTAGAAACAAGATGGTAACTAACTCTCCCGACAGTGACAGCCCCGGAGGGCGGGCAGCTGAGACCTGGCTGGGGGCCAGGAAGGAGTGGCTCCAGCTTCAGTCATTTATGCTGACCCAGCTGCACCCCCAACCCCCACCAGCCTCCCAGATTAGCACAGGGCTAAGAGGGCTGCTTCCGCTCCCAGCTTGGATTCTCTGTTCCTGCCACCTGATTCTCTTGTTAAACCACAGCTCCAGGCTGCTTCCAGGAAACACTCCCTAAGTATCCATGTGAACATATCAGTCTAACTTGGATGTCCCATGTGCTGGTCGAAACTTGTAATATATTGCAGTCATGTACTAAAATAAGCCTGCTCTTTAAAAAAATTAAGTTGTTTAGAGAGACTGCTGCAAGAGCAGGTTAATTGAAATCAGCTGGGGTTGAATGTGAACTCGCCCAAAGAGAAGAGTGTGGTTTGTTAGATCCAGAAAATGAAGACTGGCTGCCCTGAAACCTCCAGAAAAAAAAGGACGTAGGACATTCAAAACCTGGTGGCTCTTCACAAGCAGCAGTAGAAAAAACAGACGGATGTAAGTCACCATACAAAGGACTTTGTTTAAAAAAAAAAAAAAAAAAAAAAAAAGTTGGCTGGGCGCGGTGGCTCACGCCTGTAATCCCAGCACTTTGGGAGGCCGAGGGGGGTGGATCACGAGGTCAAGAGATCAAGACCATCCTGGTCAACAAGGTGAAACCCCGTCTCTACTAAAAATACAAAAAATTAGCTGGGCATGGTGGCGCGTGCCTGTAATCCCAGCTACTCAGGAGGCTGAGGCAGGAGAATTGCCTGAACCCAGGAGGTGGAGGTTGCAGTGAGCCAAGATCGTGCCATTGCACTCCAGCCTGGGTAACAAGAGCGAAACTCCGTCTCAAAAAAAAAAAGTTTCAAGTAGGCCGTGAAAGAGACAGAGGGTCAGTGTGGCCCAGAGACAAATAAGAAGGAATAGTAGGTTGGGTGCAATGGCTCACGCCTGTAATCCCAACACTTTGAGAGGCTGAGGTGGGAGGATCACTTGAGTTCAGAAGTTTGAGACCAGCCTGGTCAACATAGCAAGACCCCATCTCTACAAAAAATAAAAATTGGCCAGGTGTGGTGGTGCCAGCCTATAGTCCTAGCTACCCAGGAGACTAAGGCAGGAGGATTGCTTGAGCCCAGGAGTTCAAGGCTGCAGTGAGCTGTGATGGTGCCACTGCATTCCAGCCTGGGTGAGACCCTGTCTCAAAAAAAAAAAAAAAAAAAAAAGATAAAAAGAAGGAATTGTGACATTCCGTTATGGCATCTCTTTGCTCTCCTTGCTCCCTTGACATTGTGTAATAAATAATACATTATTAAGTCTATGTCTTCTAGGAAATAAACGCTTTAAACATTTAAAGCTAGAGCTGTTTCCTCCTGGGCCTTTCAGCTGATCTAAAGCCAATCCTCCACTGCCTGCTATAGGAAGGCAAGGCTCGTTTAATGCGTTCCATGTGTGTTGTCCTAGCTTGGCCCCCACTCCCCATTAACCTAGTGTGCCCCAAGGACTGGGAGCAGAGACTCAAAAAGGTTGTGCTGCTGGTTGCTGGAGGTGGGGCACCTCCCTCGGGCACAAAACATGGCTAATGGCTGACTCCGTGCTGGGAGAGCCACAGCTATCCGGGCTCTAGATCCAGGGTCCTAACCTTCTCCGGGCTGTTTCTACTTGGATCTGTTTTGTCTCTGCTCTTAGCACGTCTGAAGCAGACATTTTTTTTCTTCTTTACTCGCCCCTATCCCCTCCAATTGAACACATGAAAACTCAGCCCTGTGTATCTTGTCTCTCCATCTGCAGCCAGCTTTCAATTACCCATGCCTGGGTTATTTATGGCAAATGTCCAACCAGGGGTTCTACCACCCAGAACGTTTCTGAGCACAGACTGACCAGCAGCCACTGACCAGCAGGCGCAGAGAGCATGAACTCATTTCATTATCAGCCCGAGCCAGACATTTAGAAGGGAAATCTGCCAAGAGAAAATCACAGATGCGTTCCTCAGCCAAAGAGAAGCGACGTTTGTATTATGATTTGTTTCTGATCCTCTGTGTCCCTGCCTCCTTAGCATGGATAATGATGACACAGCTGTTTCTCCAGCAAACTCCAAGAGCAAATGTCACTTCTGCTTTCCAGGGGCATCATTCTGTAATTCCCTCTCATTTGCACTCTGGTGGAGCGTGCAGGGCTGACCAGGAGGAGGTCAGTACAGCTATGGGAGGCCGTGGCTGAGTCAGTGAAGGTGGGGGCTCGGGTCTAGACAATCTCTGCATTCAGTAGCAGCACAGAGCCCATGTTCTATTATCTATATAAATGGAGCAGAAAATTTAAAAGCCATTGCAGTGGTTTCCGGTATGCCTTATCTAGGTCGGGTGCCTTTCTCTCCAATTATCTTCTTCTTATTATTTATTTATTTTTTGAGATGGAGTCTCACTCTGTTACCCAGGCTGGAGTGCAGTGGCACCATCTTGCAATCTCTGCCTTCTGGGTTCAAGCCATTCGCCTACCTTAGCCTCCGGAGCAGCTGGGATTATAGGCATGCGCCACCATACCCAGCTAATTTTTGTAATTTTAGTAGAGAAGGGGTTTCACCATGTTGGCCAGGCTGGTCTCAAACTCCTGACCTTAAGTGATCCACCCGCCTCGGCCTCCCACAGTACTGGGATCACAGGTGTGAGCCACCACACCCGGCCCCTCTCCAATTTACTTTCTGATGACATTTTGTCAGCATTTCCCATAGGAGTTCTGTGAAACACAGTTTGGGAGCTATCAGTGTGGGGGATTCAATTCATTTGAAAAAAGATGCGCACTTGTGAAAGTATTCTCTTGTGAAAGCACATAATCGTGCACTCAAGGCTCTGAGAAGGTGCTATTTTTGGTGCCAACACCAGCTTAATTTCATTTAACTCTGATCCTCTAATTTCTAAAGATGTTTAGGAACAGAGTAGCAGTTTTGCATTTCTTGTTCTGTTTTCTTACAAAACCCTTATGGAACCAGCATTTGAAAGCCACAGTTTCAGTTACTGTTAGTAAGAGTGCTGCTCTCAGCGAGGCTGGCTGGGTGGGAGATTCTGGAGGTGGGGAGGGGAGGCTGGCTGGCCCTGAGGACTGCCCGGCTGGACCATAGGCCTGGCCTGGGGGAGAAGTGAGCTGAGGCTGTTGGTGGAACCAGTACCTCTTGGTGCTGCACGCATCCGGGCAGGTGGGGCACTTCTCACACATCTCCCCGAAGGCCCCCGGCTCCGTGCACTGGCACTGCCCACAGAGACAGTGCCCGCGGTCGCTGCAGATCTGGCCATCTTTGCCCTGGCATGTGCTGATGTCTGTCGAGCAGTTACAGTTGTCCCCGATGTAACCTGCGTGGCACTTGCATTCCCCGCAGTGACACTCGCCATGGCCTAAAAGGATACACGTGGCACATCAGCGCCTGCTCACCTTTACACACGAGCACACAACCATCTGGCACCCCACCTGCCAGGACTGGGATTCAGCAGAGGATGGAACACCAACTCTGCCCTCAGAGCCTATTTGGGGAGATAGAGGGCCTAGAACTGGCATGAAGGGACAGTGGAGGACCTTGGCAGCTGGTGTAGCCAGGCTGAGTCTAGACTGGTGCTCCAGGTTGGTCCAGAACTTGGCCAAGTTGGGCCACAGGGCCAGGACCCAAGGGAGCTTCCTCCTGCCTCAGCTGTGTGAATAATGGCCCCCAACTATGTTCCCACTCCAATCCCCAGAATGTCAATGTTACCTTACAGTGCAAAAGAGCTTTCAGAGATGAGATTAAGAGTTCTGAGATACGGGAGTCTCCTGGATTGTCTCTGTGGGCTCTAAATGTAATCACCAAGGTTCTTCTGAGAGGGAGGGAGGGAGGGAGACCAAAGGAGACTGGACTACAGAGGAAGGTGGCGATGGGACTACAGAAGCATGATGCTGGCTGCTGGCCTGAAGATGGGGAAGATGCCAAGAGCCAAGGAACGCAAGGAATGCAGCTCTGGAGGCTGGAAAGGGCAGGAAGCGGATGTTCCCTGGGAGCGTCAGAGGGAGTGCAGCCCTGCTGACACCTCCACGTTAGGCCAGTGAAAGTTATTTCAGGCTTCTGACCTTGAGAACTGTAAGAGAATAAATCTGTGTTGCTTTCTCACTAAATCTACAGTCATCTGTTACAGCCACAGCAGAAAACACAGTTGTTCTCCCTGAGTCCTGGTTAGAAGCTGAATTCCTGCTCAGGGACCTGAAGCCCAGAGATGGATGATTTAGGACCAGATGCTGAGAAGAGCAGCAGCAGCAGCAGCAGCTCACACTCACCAGTGCTTCCTATATGAGCACCTTACACGTAGCAACGAGATGAATCTGCACAGCGACTTATGGGGCAGGCATCATTGTCCTTGTTATATGAGGGGTGAAACTAAGACCCAGAAAGATGAAGCGGTGGCTGGCAGTCACACAGCTAGTGGCAGCAGAGCCAGGACTTGAACCCAGAGACTGACTCCAGAGCCCATGATCTAAATCCCAGGGTCCACTTCCTCCTATGAGCACACTCAGGATGAGAACCTGAGGGGGGATGTCCTGGTCCTTCCTTGCAGGGAGTCCTCTCCATAGTCTGCAAGGGTGGAGAGGCAGGCACTGTCCCAAAGGTGTGAGGGGCAGGAGTATCACTCGGCTCAGCAGAATATGTGCATGTCACACTCGTGTGTCTGAGTGTGGGTATGAGTGAGTGCAAGTGTAAGTATTTGTATGTGTTTGGGTGCAAGTGTGCATGAATGTGTGTGTGAAATGTGAGTTTGAGGCTGCATGAGTGTGTGTTGGAGTGCAAGTGTGTGTGATGGGGTGTGTGTGTCTATTTCAATGTGAGAGTCTGAGTGTGTTGGAGTGCAAGTGTGTGTGATGGGGTGTGTGTGAGTCTATTTCAGTGTGAGAGTCTGAGTGTGTGTTGGAGTGCAAGTGTGTGTGAGGGTGTGTGTGTGTGTCTATTTCAGTGTGAGAGTCTGAGTGTGTTGGAGTGCAAGTGTAAGTATTTGAGTGTATGTGTTTGGGTGCAAATGTGCATGAATGTGTGTGTGAAGTGTGAGTTTGAGGCTGCATGAGTGTGTGTTGGAGTGCAAGTGTGTGTGAGGGTGTGTGTGTGAGTCTATTTCAGTGTGAGAGTCTCAGTGTGTATGGTGTTGGAGTGTGAGTGTGTGTGAGGGTGTGTTGAAGTGTGTGTGTGGTGCAGTGTGAGCATGCCGGACTGTGAAGACTAGATAGTGCCATCTTCCAAGGGACCAAAGGCCTGACAGTGTATTCTCCATTTTCTACAGTCAGAGGCAGAACACAGTGCTACAATTGGCGCTTTTAAAAAAATCAACTTTGTATTATTTTTTTCCCTAATGCCATTATGTGAAGGCTGATATTGGTACAACTAAGAGTTTCATTTGCTGAGCACCACCCATAAACTACTGGGTGCCTGGAGAGGCGGGGTGGGGAGTCCTCGCATTTTACTACCATATCTGAGTCAGTTACCCGGCTTGTTAACTGGACCCCAGCACCTTCCCTGGAACCACCACCATATGTGACCCACAAAATAATGTAGGTCAGGACTCAACTCCAGAAAGCCTCTTCATCTGCCGCTTAACTTCCTGTCCTTGCTTTCCCTGGTTCTGACCACTCTCTGGTGTCCAGAACCTGTAAGCGGCAGGGCGACCATCTGGACAGCCAAGCTTCCCAACCCTCCTGTGCTCAGACAGCCTCTCGCTTACCCAGGGGGCTGAGAGCCACAGCAAATATGTGCTGAGCGGGTGCCCTCCCATGTCACAGGCAGCGCTGAGGCAGATGGCAAGCCCTCCAGGAGAGGTGAGGAAAGCCAGACTCGGACCTGGAAGCGGCTGTGGAACGCAGTCTTAACTGTGTAGATGTGGGAATATGAGGGGTAAGCCACTGGAAGGGGCGGTGTCCCACTGCTCAAGGGTTCCATAGCAGAGGCTGGGGGAATGGGCAGCACCAGCTCATCCCCGGGAGGGAGAGGGTAACCCTGCCCCTCCTCTCCACCTGTCTGGGACCAGCACCACTTCTGCGCCTTGGCAGCAGGAACTCCTCAAGGGGAGTCTTCACAGGTGAAATGGATCCAATCCACACACCTCCCTCACTCTCTGGTCTCAGGGGCCACATTGGCCAAGAGCCTGGTTTCAGTGAAAATAGCTCACTGTCAGGGAATCATTTCCCCTCCAACATTTGATTAGGAAAGCTTCCAAACCTGCAGCAAAATTGAAAGGATTGTGCAGTGCACATACATCTCCTCCCCACCTAGACCTTCCCTTCACATGTGACATACTGCTTCGCTGCATATCTGTCCACCTGTCTGCCCATCCACCAACCGTATTTTTAAAGATGCATTACAAGGTGAGTTGCAGACACTGGTGCATGCCGGGGGTATACTTAATACAGCTCTGGAATGCTCCAGTGGCTTGTCTATCACACCCTCCCATAAAGACAAACATACAAAAAGTAAGGGGCACGCTCAGTGCTATATTCCCAAGCAACAAAGATGGCACAGAGGCCAGGCAGGTGTTGTTTTCTTCCCTACTCTAATTGTTGTTGGCAGCACCATAAAATTTCCAAATGTAATATGGCGCAATATGCCAAAGTGTCAAGCGTTTGGAGAGGGGGTAGCCTATTCTTTTGCTGAAGGGCCTGGGCGTGGGGTGAGGCAGGTGTGCTGAGTAACTGGCCTTTCGTGTGAAAAGGCCTGCTGGCTGCAGAGGGGCAGCGAGCCAGCCAGGGTGCCTGCTGCTCTGCACTTCCCCCGGGATGGCTGGGGGGCGGGAAAGCCTAGGTGCTCTGGGTACATCTGATACCTTGCAGGCCTGAGAGTTCCACAGCCCAGCCCAAGGTCAAGGCGGTTGAGTGTGCCCCCAATCTAGGGCTTAAGAAGAGGAGTTAGGAGTCAAGGGTAGGAGAGGGTGGGAGCTGGTGACTCACCAGAGGTCACCACCATTCCTTGGAGAGGGACAGGACACACAGCCAGAGCTGCTGGCCATTTCTGAAAGCTTCCTACCACGCTTGAGCCCAGCCAGGAGCAGCCAGGAAAGCAGCAATGTGTGGGGCCCAGCCCGCTTCTGGGGATGAGCCAGTGGGAGCCGTGGAGGAGCTGTGGGACATCAGAAAACCTTCATTTACATGGCTTTTTGGCCTCTAATATTTGATGACTGCAAAGCAAAGCCCCAGCCAGCCAAACCAGAAAATAAGCCCCAGGCTTCACACTTGAAGAAATTGCTGAAGCCGCCAGAATACTTGTTCTTCGTGACTCTGATAATAGTCCCAGTTGAGTTTACCTTGGGTAGTTCCCTGCCTTTCAGAGACAGCCTAAAGCAGCGATGGCAAAGACTGCACAACTCCTTCTCCATACTTGTGGCAGACATCACTGTCTCCTCATAGGAATCTTCTCCAAGGGGCCTGGACTTGGCCTTAGAATCCTCAAGACAGTCCTCCAAGTAGGTTCTACTAAGTGGTGGGAGCTGGCCCTCAAGTCACAACTACTGGCCACCTTGGATTCAAGCTTCCAAGACTCTTTTAGAAAGCCTGACCCACACAGTCAAAAGCCACATAGGCCTGGTCACGTTTTATCCTAATCCAAATGTCTCAGCTCCTGCAGTTGAGCCTCAATCTGCCTTTCCCTCAGCCTGCATGCTCAGAGATTGCTGGCATCTTCTGGTCAGCCCGGCCTCTCCTAATGCCCTAGGAGGAACACATGCCATTAAAACCACCAGGGTCATTTGGCCCTGTCCCAAGGATCAATAACCTATCAATCACCATCACGGGGATTTGGAATAACATCCTGGCTGACAGTGTTCAGAGGACCTCCATCAAAACAAAGCTAACGTCTACCTCGGCAAAGTGAGTTGAATTTAATGATGCCCACAGAAAAAATATTTTCATTACACATAGATAGGGATATTGAGGGACGTGTGAAATCCCTGTGCAAGCTGTGAATTGCTACACATGCAAGTTATTACTACCTTTGTTACAATGATTGATGGCCAAATGGACAGGAAGTTGTAAATGTGTCTGTTTATACAGATTTTCAGCATTATAGAATTCAACAGCTTTCCATCAGCAAAACAGCGCTTGTGTGGGCTATGGGCCAAGACACGGCCCCTCGCCTCCTCATAAAATTGAATGCTGACCATTCAGAGGAAGGGGCAGGCTGGGGGGCAGGAGTGCAGCCAGCGGCCTGTAAGCCCAGGGAGATATGAGAGGAAGGCCCCCATCAACACTCTGTGGAGGTCAAGGCAGGCAAATCCTAAAGCAGCTACTAGGCTGCACCACAAACCAGTGAGGGCAGAATCCAGCCTGCAGCGGGTAAGGAGGTGGTGACAGTGAGTGTAGGCACCTCCGCAGGTAACCTAGTTGTGTGGGAACGGGGGAGACAGGGCACAGGGAGAATGGGGGATTTGGCAGATGGGACACATTTGAGCATTTTCAGATTGAAGAGATTCAGGAGAAAGTGCGAGCAGGGCGGGGAAATGAAGCAATCAAGGGAATGGCAAACTCTGAAGAGATCACAGTAGAGACGGAGTTGGAGGAAGGAGAGGCCGGGCTCAGGGCGAGGGTGTGGCCGTGGGAGATGCTGAAGTCTTACATTCCAAGAGCAGAGGAGTTCAGGGAAACAGGCTGACCAGCTGCGTGACAAGCTGAGGGCATGAGCTGGAGCTCAGTTCAGATCCCTGTGTCACCTTGGGCAGGTCCTTAAACTCTGATGATCCATTTCCTCCTGTGTCGATGGGGAATTATCCATCCTCCCTTGCAGGAATGCTGTCAGAAATATCAGCGCCATTGCAAGTATATTGCACTATCTCTGGCACATGGGACATCAGGACATGGGAGCTGGCCTTGCTGCATGTGCCACTGGAGTGGACAGTCTAGGAACTCCAAGACCCACACGTAGTACAGCTTGTCCACAGGGAACTCAGGGCAGAGGGTAAGAGTGTGAGGCAGGACCAAGGTCTTTGGGGAATGCAGGGGTGACCAGGAGGTTAAGTGACAGGAAAAGTGGAGGGACGGCACAACCTCAAAAGAGGAGAGGGAGCAAAGGGGATGTAAAGCAAAGAGCCAAAGGTACTGCTGGGGGTGGGGCCGAGAAACATGTGACCTGGGTGTGGGAGGCGCCCCGTCCCCCTGCCACCAGCCTCCCCAACCTCTCCCTACCCCGTGCTCTCAGAGACCAACAGACCCAGGAGAAGGAGGGGGCCGGGAGTTCTGCATAAGGCTGAGGAGGAAGAGGAGCCTGTTCACCATGGAACACATGGGTGATGGAAAACAGAGCTCAGATATGAAGAACCACCTGGAAAAGGGGACAGGGGGGTGCAGTGGTGAGCATAGGGATTCTGGAATCAGAGTGCCCAGGCTGGCCTCCTGAACTTGCTATTTATCAGCAATGGCTGCCATTTCACCCCTTTGTATACTGGTTTCCTTGCTTTTAAATGGGGCTAGTAAAAATGCCTTGCTGGTAGGACTGTTATGTGAGTTAGCTTGCTTAACCTTTCTAAGGCACGTAGAACAGTGCTGGCTCAAAATAGACAAACAGGATCTAATTAAGTTCCAGAGCTTCCGTACAGCGAAGGGAACAATCATTAGAGCAAACCGGCAACCAACAGAATGGGAAAAAATTTTTGCAATCTACCCATCTGACAAAGGGCTAATATCCAGAATCTACAAAGAACTAAAACAGGTTTACAAGAAAAAAACAAACAAGCCCATTCAAAAGTGGGCAAAGGATATGAACAGACACTTTACAAAAGAAGACATACATGAGGCCAACGAACATGAAAATATGCTCATCATCACTGGTCAGAGAAATGCAAATCAAAACCACATTGAGATACCATCTCACACCAGTTAGAATGGTGATCATTAAAAAATCTAGAGACAGCAGATGCTGGAGAGGATGTGGAGAAATAGGAACACTTTTATACTGTTGGTGGGAGTGCAAATTACTGCAACCATTGTGGAAGACAGTGTGGCGACTCCTCAAGGACCTGGAAATAGAAATTCCATTTGACCCAGCAATCCCATCACTGGGTATATATCCAAAGAATTATAAATTGTTCTATTATAAAGACACTTGCACACGTATGTTCACTGTGGCACTGTTTACAATAGCAAAGACCTGGAACCAACCCAAATGTCCATCAACAATAGACTGGATAAAGAAAATGTGGCACATATACACCATGGAATACTATGCAGCCATCAAAAACGATGAGTTCATGTCCTTTGTAGGGACATGGATGAACCTGGAAACCATCATTCTCAGCAAACTGACACAAGAACAGAAAATCAAACACCACATGTTCTCACTCATAGGCAGGTGTTGAACAATGAGAACACGTGGACACAGGGAGGGGAGCATCACACACTGTGGTCAGTTGGGGGGGACTAGGGGAGGGACAGTGGGGGGTGAGGAGGGTGGGAGGGATAACGTGGGGAGAAATGCCAGGTATAAGTGATGGGGGGAGGAAGGCAGTAAATCACCTTGCCATGTATGTACCTATGCAACAATCATGCATGATCTGCACATGTACCCCAGAACCTAAAGTGCAATAAAAAAAAAGAGCAGTGCTGGCTCGGTAAACATCACTGCCTTATCACGGTGGGGTGTGCGGGGAGCATGGCACAGATCTTTTTGGAGGATGCTCAGGGGGACCCTTTTTGTCAGCCTGAATCAGAGACTTCCTGGGCCCTATACGGTTACCTAAGCCATGCTCCGTCTGAAGCAAGAACACCCAGGACTGAAAACACTCAGGGCCTGAGGGAGCTGCTTGGACAGTCTGAGCCTTGGCAGTGAGACTCACACCACAGAGGCCCCCTTTGGTCCTGCCTGGGGAGCTCCCTGAGGCATGCCAGAGCAGGGTATGGAGACCCTCAGTGGGGCCTCTGAGGCAGGGCAGGGGACCCTCAGTTCTGGCCCAGAACAAAACCACTGCTCCATTCACCCCCAAACGCCACTCTGGGTCTGCAGAGGCCCAGGGCAGCTGTGGGTCTCCGCAGAGGGCTAGCAGGACACAGTGCGGCTGGAGAAAGGAAGGAGCCAGGTTGGGATGGGGCAGAAATGAGGAGGAGTTCTCTTCTTCCCATCCTCACCCAGCTCAGCATTCTAACCAGGCAGATGTCAGACCCTCAGGGTACAAATCATCTCTCCATAGCTGGCTCAAAAATAGTTTCCACTAGCTCTGGAATGTACTGTGGCTTCCCTGGCTTCCCTCCGTGCAGCTCCGTCCCCTCCCGGAGTCCATTCTGGCTCACAGAAGGCTGAGGAGGGAGGACTGGGCTCAGGGCCTGAGACAGGAGGGCCGCCCTCTCTCTCTTCTCTCAGCCTGTCCCCCTCCTCCGTGCCCGTGGTCAGTGTCTCCTGCACACACACTCACTTCCTCCTGCTTCTTCTCATTGGCTCCTCTCAGTTTCCACCTCTCACAGTGTCCCCAGCCCCCTGCCACCCATGTTTCTCCGCTCTCCTCACATCCCCCAGAGGACCCTCCCCTCTCCCCAACAGCATGCCCTCCTCCTTCCTCTTCTCCTCCACACATGGCCATGTAAACAGGAAGTGGTTCAAAGACACAGAAGGAGTGTGGCTGGAAGCCTTTACCATGGGAGGTAATTTCTCCATCACCCAGAGTCAGATTTTGTGTGTGTTCTAGACAGCTCTGTGTGAGACCCTGGGCTCGGCCTCTGGAACTCTCCATCAACTGTCATAAGCAGAGCAGGAAGCCAAGCCAGCCGCTTGTGTGCTTCAGGTCGCTGATGTCTGTGTGGCTGGAGGCGTGTGACTCTGGTGAGCCGGGGCAGCCAGGACGCAGCGGCGGGAGAGAGCTCGGTGACACAGACCTGGGGAGAGCTCAGCAACAGGCTGACTTGGTGCTCACATGCTGGGCCAACCACTGTCCTCTCTGGAGTACCAGAGCCCGGATGGCTGTCTGTGGTCAAACACATATACAAGCTTCTGAGGGCTGTGGCCTCTGTCTAGGGCTTTGAAGATTTCCTGGGGGGAAATCCCTTCTAAGAAACGCTATTCCTAGCTCTTTGCTGACAAGCAGGTTGGGGTTACGTAACAGACCCCTTGTCCTCCCATGCCCTCCTATGTCCCCGCCTGGCCTGTGCTGCCTGGTGTCTCCCAGCCTGGTCCCCACGGGAATGTGCCCATCCCACTATTTTCCCTCTCCCCTCCATGCGCTGGCCTTGATTCTAGAAAAAGTAAAGAACAGAGATTTCTGAAACGCACAGGTCGTGTTCTCAGCTCCCTCACAAGGGAGCTCAGGTTGGGTCCCGGCACCTCAGCAGCAACTAAATACACCTCCAAGGACAAGAGAGACGTTGCTTTTGAAAAGTTTTGTTCTTTTTAGGTTTCCTGCGCCTGTAAACACAGCATTATCATGCTCAGGAGGAGTTACGGACTGGAGAATTTGCCAACTAAGGCTGTTTCTCTCACAAGGAAAGCACAGTTCTCCCCTGCTTAAACCACCCCTGGAACTCAGCTCTGGTGGAACGTCTCCCCTGCTCTCCTCGGTCCTATCTTTGTCCCTCCACTGTGCAACTCCTCGGACCTGCCGGCTCTGAGCTGGTGCTCCCATGCAACTTCACCACGTATCTGCTAGCTCTGGGCAGTGGTCCACGTTCCTCACCAGTAAAAGAGGAATGGTGTCTTGTCTGTCTTACAGGATCAGGGATATTCTTAGTCAGTGTGCAACAGAGAAATGTATGTTTTACTTCAATGTTTACTGCCTTCTGGGAACTTGTAATTCCACTGAGATAACAAGTCATTAAAATCTCTTAGTAAAACTTTATGGAATTCTTACAATTGGCTAGGCAGGGATCTAAGCATTTTATATGGATTATCTCATTCGTGAGTCCTCCCAATAATAACGCTATGTTGTGGTATAATTATTAGTCTAATTTTTACAGATGTGGAAATGAGGCACAGAGAAGCCAAGTAAGTGATCCAAAGCCACACAGCAGGCAGGTGGCAGGGCTGGAATTCGAACTACATCTGTTTGGCCAGAAGCCCATACTCCTAACCACTATGCAAAGAGAGCATTTCGAGGAGGGCATGGTCAACAGAGTCCACTACAGCTAAGAAGTCAAGTATGATGAGGGCTGAGAGCCCATGAGATATACCCAGACAAGGTCACAGGGGATCTGCGAAGATCTATTTTAGTGGAGTCACGGGACTGTATCCAAATTAGACTGAGTTAAAGACTAAGAGGGGGGGCAGTGAAGGAAAGCAGTGAATATAGACAGTTGTTTTAAGGATGTAGCTGTGGGCTGGGCATGGTGGCTCATGCCTGTAATCCCAGCACTTTGAGAGGCCAAGGTGGGTGGATCACTTGAGGTCAGGAGTTTGAGACCAGCCTGACCAACATGGTAAAACCCCATCTCTACTAGAAATACAAAAATTAGCCGGGCATGGTGGTGCACACCTGTAACACCAGCTATTCGGGAGGCTGAGACAGGAGAATTGCTTGAACTCAGGAGGCGGAGGTTGCAGTGAGCCAAGATTGTACCATTGCACTCTAGCCTGGGTGGCAAGAGTGAAATTCCTTCTCAAAAAAAAGAATGTGGTTGTGAATATGGAGGAAAGAGGAGCTCATAGTGAGTGATCCCTTCTCTTCTCTTTCTTTTTTGAAATATTCTAAGATTAAATAGTCCAGGCATGGTGGCTCACGCCTGTAATCCCAGCACTCTGGGAGGCTGAGGCAGGCAGATCAGTTGAGGTCAGGAGTTTGAGATAAACCTGGGCAACATGACAAAATCCTTCTCTATTAAAAATACAAAAATTAGCTGGGTATGGTGGTGGACACCCGTAATCCCAGCTGCTCCAGAGGCTGAGACATGAGAATCGCTTGAACCCAGGAGGCCAAGGTCGCAATGGGCCAAGATTGTACCACTACACTCTAGCCTGGGCAACAGAGTGAGGCTCTGTCTCAAAAAAAAAAAAGAGTGATTAAACAGACCTGGGAATGTTCAAAATGTTCAAAAGCTGACCCAAATACTTAGTTGAGACATAGGTATAGAATCACTTAGCACACTGATGGACTTGTTTGCTGGTCTGCCTCGTCTCATTAGCCTACAAACCCACCACACAATCAAAGCCTGTGTTATATGTGTGTCTGTGCCCCACACCTAACATGGTGTCAGGCGTGTAGAGGGTGCTCAGAACATGCTGTTGGTTGGCTGTGGTTGAGAACATCACCAGGGCAAACCTCAAATCCTGGGGGAAGACATCCAATGCTGGACATTAGAAAAAAACAGAAGTATTATTGATACCTGAAGAGCAAATGTGATTCTTGAGATATTTCAGATTCTTAACAAATGTCCAGAAAACCCAGAGACTTCAGGGTAACATGAGAAAAAGATGATTAAGAATTATCTTTCCTCTGGCAGAACATGGTTGTAGTCACACAGAAATCACAGCCTTGTGTGCACCACTATTCTTGCACATTGTTTGAATTTCTCCAGCAAAAGGCTCTTCAGAGGCAAACAATGATGCATCTTTAGTCTCAGGGACAGCTGCTCCTCTGTCTGTGGCATATTGTCAACAAATCAGCCCCAGCAGTCAGCTGATGGTGTTTCCCAATAGGTAATGCCCTGACAAGCCCCTCACTCTTTGTCCTTCATCGGCTGGACCACATGGGGCATTCTGTATCTGAGTGGCAAAATACCACTGCTATTAAAAAAAAAAAAAAAAAAAAAAACGTGATGTTGCCTTAAGTCAAGGTTCTCCAAACCTCAGCGTTAACTTTCTGAGTTGATGGTACTGGCTAGAAAGCTAAGACTCCATTGTAAAAAGCAACAGAACCGTTTCAAAGGCTATCTTTGCCTTTCTGGTCTTAGCCACCTGATTTCTCTATGCTGATGCCAACTGGGTGCAGGGGCTTATGCCTGCAATCCCAGCACTTTGGGAGGCTAAGGTGGAATGATCCCTTGAATCAAGAGTTGTAGACCAGCCTCAGCAACATAGTGAGACCCCCATGTCTACAAAAAATTAAAAATTAGCCAGGCATGGTGGCACATGTCTGTAGTCCCAGCTACTTGGAAGGCTGAGGTGGAAGGACTGCTTGAGCCTGGGAGTTAAAGCCTGCAATGAGTGGTAACTGTCACCACAATTCCAGCCTGGGAGAGAGAGTGAGATCCTGTCTCAAAAAACGACGATCAAAAAAACCCAAATCAATGCTGATGCCCAGCTGCAATGTCACAGGGAGATGAAGGCAGCGGAGGGGAGATGGAAAAATCCTGTGTTCTTTAATGAAGTCACCTTTCCAGTTTCAAAGAAGTCTAAAGCCAGCTGAGTGAAATCAACCATAGTCCTCTTCTAGGACCCTGAGAATGCTGATTCAGAAAGAAAAACAGAAGGCTGTAGCCAAAAGAAACAGAGGTGCTTCAGGTCAACACCTCAGGTTTGGCTTAACCTGCCCAATCCGCCTGGCAGGCACTTCTGGGGACATGCCAACCACATCTGGAAAGTGTGAACTCACCACCCCCTTGGTCACTGCAGCAGGATGCAAGGGTTACTATTTTCAAACTGGAAATGGTCATGGTGTTGTGGTTGGTTAACAGTTCCCATATTCCACCCCAGGTTGGCTGCTGTTCAGAGACTAGCTGCATTCTCAAAGGACGGAGGTGGTTTGGAATGTGCCATGTGTAGGCCACACTGAACCCTGGCTGCCCACACCCCAGTCAAGCCATGAGATGGAGGGAAGCAGTTGCTCAGAAGAAGAGCAGCCCCCTAGGGTTAGGGGAGGTAGATTTTTCTTGGGTCAAGACTTTTGGCCCAAAATTTCAGTGAGGAGTGGGGCCCACATGCCAGTCTTCTCAGCCTTAGCCTCCCACATGGGCAGGGTGAGTGACAGCACAGCAATCTCCTGGCACAGTAATAACAAGTAAATGAGATAGTTCATCAAAAGCATTTTATAAACGAGAAGAGGCTAAGGTGCACTTGTAGGTTTAGTATCATCAATAAAACAGCAGATACCCACCCACTAAATACTAAGAGGAGCTTGTGTCTTTCAGGAGATCACAGTCACGAAATGATGAGCACCTCAGCTAGTCACTTGGTCCACCTGTGTCCTTCAGATCCGCTTTGCTGTGTCTGACATATCCTTATGTAACCCAGAGGAACTCACTTAGGAAAACAGGGGCTAAATATTTCCTAAGATTTTGACAGAGAGAAAGAACACTTACAAGGTAAGACTTGGAAAATGTGGGTTAAGTGCCAGGGTGGTGGGAAGGGTCTTAAGCTAATCAAAAAAAGTGAATTTAAGTAGAAATGAGCTAACTGTTTACCTGCAAAAGGCAGTGCAAGGTTTTCCCAGTCTGACTCCACAATCAAAAATCACAAGGAGCCCTAGGTTCTGGACTTCCGTTTCCCCAGATGTAAAGGGTCAAAGCAGGCAATGCACAGGAGTCACACCATGTGGGATGGGCTCTGCTAGGAAAGGCATGAAATGCAAAAACATCCTCCCAGTTAGGGCTTGCTCACGATACACCAGTGCAAAATACTAACAAATGAGCCTGTTTGTTTCCAAGGAAATGATCTCAATATAGTGAAAAGGCCATTAAAATAGATTCTCAGCTGGGTGCAGTGGCTCACATCTGTAATCCCAACACTCTGGAAGGCTGAGGAGGGAGGACTGCTTGAGCCCAGGGGTTCAAGGCTGCAGTGGGCTATTGAGTATACAACTGTACTCAGCCTGGGCAACAGGGCAAGACCCTGTTTCTTTAAAAAAAAAAAATTCTTCTCAAATTATTATAGTTTTGCCTATTTCTAAAGGTCAACTTAATGACATCAAGTAACATACTAACCTGGGTTGCATATTTCTTTAGCTTAGGGACATCTGGACTCACTTGATAGACTTTGGGGGTGATGGCTGTGGGGTAGAGTGACAGCAGGTTCTGTCCTCTGGGTCAGAGAGCAACAGTCAGAGCCCAGGAAGGTGCCCTGGAAAGAGGAAGGAAACCTTCGAGTGGGTTAGACTTAGAGCAACTTCCAGACTCAAGGGAGCTTTTGGATCTGGGTGGAGCTCTTAGGTCAGTGCTCTGAGCATGACAGATACCCCGAAGATCAACATAGCTCCATCCGGACCTGCCCCACCTCGCCAGAGGCACTAAGCAGCAGCAGCCAATGAATAACCAACTACGTCGAAGCACCTAAAGCCAAGACCAAACTCAAAGTGTCAGCTCAACCCCTAAGAAATGGAACAAAAGGAGCCTTAAGAATAACCATTTCAGCCACCAGATGTCTCTCACAGTTTTAAATTTAAACATGGGAAATTTTCCAACATGTTATAATATCAAAAGGCTAATACCACCCACACCTCAAGCCTACATGACTAAGATCTTATCTTCGGCATTCTTAGGTCTTCCTAGTCTTTTCCTTTGCTTTTTAAATGTCATTATTTTCTTCAGAAGCCAAACCTCATGACCTTAAGGACCAGGCCTGAAGTTCAAAGGCACACACAGAACCCTCGGCACAGAATTGTTTGCAAACTTCTCTTCCTAAGTAGAGGGAAGGGGACAGGGAGGGGAGGTCCAACGCTTAGATTTTCAGAATCACAGGTGATCTGCTGCTTACGATGTTTCTGGACACAGGATCTGAGCAGTAAGCAAAAGCAGTGAAAACACTCCATTTCCCGAGCTAAGCTCAGAGCACTTAGAAGGCAGGTTCTCAAAAATGCTTCCCAACCCTCTGTTTTTTGTCTTTCAAGATCTCAAAGAAGTCTGAATGGTAAAGGCAGAAGCATATGATTCATGTTCCCATTCCTCATTTCTAGAAAGTTTCAAGAGAAAAAGTGGAAAATCCCAGGAGCAATAAAAATTTAGAAATTAATTCAAGACTGAAACTCCAGCTGTATATCCCTGGCAGCCAGTACAACATTTGGCTTATGAAGAATGCTCAATGAACTTTTGTTGAATGAGATGAATGCAGCAACCTGCCTAGCACAAAATGACCTTCAATGAGAGATCATTGTTTCTGTATTTGTAGCTGCATTGTCTCAGATCAGATACTTATTAAACTCTGGTTTTTCCAAAGCTGTGGTTTCTCCAACCACAAGCTGTAAGAGGCTGGCTGACTCCAGAGATGAGCAGCCCAGCTGGCTCATGTGACTAGTTTAAAAGATGCATTATTTCATTATAGGATCGAGCCCTACATTTTGGTACCTTTTTGCCTTTCAAGTCAACTTGAGCAGTGGCTAGAAACAGATGGATTTTTTTTTGGAGATAGAATCTAGCTCTGTTGTCTAGGCTGGAGTGCAGTGGCGTGATCTCTGCTTACTGCAACCTCCACCTCCTGGGCTCAAGCGATCCCTCCCACCTCAGCCTCCCAAGTAGCTGAGACCACAGGCACACACCACCAGTCCTGGCTAATTTTTTGTAGAGACAGGGTCTTGCTATGTTACCCAGGCTGGTCTTGAACTCCTGAGCTCAAGCAATCCACCCACCACCTTGGCCTCCCAAAGTGCTAGGATTACAGGTGAGCCACTGCACCCAGCCCTGGGAGAAAAATGTATTCAGTGTCCCTGGTGCAAGGAGCTTTATAGACACTGTCCTGTTGGTGCCTCACAACTCCCTTCTGGGGTAGGTTTTTCCTCCTTATTTAATAGATAATAAAAAATCTAGGCTTATCTCATTCCAAAGCCATTTCCTTTCCATTAAATAAGGAGGTGTCCAAAGGCTTTTGCAGTATTCCTGTGCAGGGGACATGGAGAAACATCTCTGTGCTGGTTGATGACATGATTTCTGGCAGCTCTGCTGTATTGTCATTGCCTAAGGAACATGCACTGTCCTCAGCCACCTCATACATGGTATCCTGCCGAAGTATCACTTCTACTCACAGGTGTCTCATTCCTTATGATGACAGTTATTGAAGAATCCTGGCCAGGCGCAGTGGCTCATGCCTGTAATCCCAGCAGGATTAAGGGCCTGTAATCTTTGGCCCTTAGGAGGCCAAGGCGGGCAAATCATGAGGTCAGGAGTTCGAGACCAGCCTGGCCAACATGGTGAAACCCTGTTTCTACTGAAAATACAAAAAATAGCTGGGCATGGTGGGGGGCACCTGTAATCCCAGCTACTCACTCAGGAAGCTGAGGCAGGAAAATTGCTTGTACCCGGCAGGCGGAGGTTGCAGTGAGCCGAGATCACACCATTGCACTCCAGCCTGGACAACAGAGCAAGACTCCGTCTCAAAACTAACAAAAACAAACAAACAAAAAAGAATCTGTAACAAATTCTGTTCTCAGAGCCATCATACTTGAGTACTCCCAAATGGAACAGGACTCTCCTGGCCCTCATGGTCATGTACATATTTAGGATTTCTATGCTGCCAGGTGAGGGAAATTGCTACACTGGTTTCTGAAGCTCCGGCTGGAGGCTTGTTTTTGGAGAGAGGGGTCCTTTCTCTGGAAGATATATTTTCCATCCTTGTATTTGCTAAAGGCATCTGGGTAACCATCAACAAATTGAGCAGAGATTAATGTATGTGAAAAAACCTGAAGATATTTCTAGGTGCTCCTATCAGAGGCACACAGTGGTGGGGATCCTACCAAGAGGTCCCTTTCCTGGAGATTAAATATGTCCAATCTAGGTTCATTCACAAGGTACGTTTAGCTCACGCCTGTAATTCCAGCACTTTGGGACACTGAGGTGGGAGGATCCTTTGAGCCCAGGAGTTCAAGACCAGCCTGGACAACGTAGGGAGACCCTGTCTGTATTAAAAAACAAATAAACAAACAAACAGTACTTTTGGAAGCCTCTGTCATTGAGGTCACCTTCAAGGCAGTCCTATAGCAAACCATTTGTGAAATATGCCAATTGCAATGACAGAGATACAGCAGTAAACTGAGCCCCCAGAATGGCTGCCAGGCTACTGATTCTGAGTGTGAAAATTACATTTCTAAAGAAAACAATATAGATATGGCAAGAAACACTTTTAAACTGCATCTGGATAACTGTTGCCATGGCGGGCGTTTTGCTTGGCAAAAGTCAAGAAGCCTAGAATGTAGCTTTAATCTCAGGAGTGCCTTTAACCAGACAGAATTAACAGAACTTTGCTAAGTCTGCTGGGAACTGTTAGCCCAGACCCAAAACCCATGCTTGGACGCTGGCCCTGGCCTACTAGGAATTATGCTACTAGTGCTGTGCTTCCTTTTTTTGGTAACGTTTGGGAGAGAAGTATAGATGGCCCTTGACTTCTAATTGCCTGCCACATAGTAATAAAAGATTCTTGCTCAAACACTGGGTAAAATAAAGGTGAGATGTAGACATGAGACCTTACTTTGAGGTGCTTTTGGGATCTTCCAGCCATGAGATCAAAAGGGTTCTGTTCAAAATTCTACCTTCTATTTGATTTAACTTTCCTGATTATGTGGAGCCCAGGAAATAGGCTAACCATTAGCAAATAATTCAGTGTACTCCAGTGCAGTCATTTTAAGTGTAGAGAAGGCTGAAAGCATCTGGGTTGAAACTGACCTCAGCAATGTACCACAAGGGAGAAGCTCAAATCCCAGAAAAAGCACTGTTTGGGCACAGAAACCAACAAAGAAAGAAACTCAAAAAAAGTTTGAGCAAGAATCTTCTATTACATGAAAAACAAATGAACAGAACATGCCCTGCTTCTCATACTTATTAGTAAAGAGAGTCTGAAGAGTCAATACAAGACTCAAAAGAAAAGAAACCCTCATGATGGCCCCAGAAAGCCCCCCCTCACACACACAGAAACAGTCTGTGGACAGAACCATTCTCTAAGTCAAGCCGCCTCTAGAAACTATGGGGAGACACAAGAGCCCCAAGCTCACACACATTCCCGTGACAATATGTCACAAAATAACAGAGTTCAATTGCTTCCAGACCTTAGTCGGATTTGTTCACTGCTCATTTTGTCTCTTTTCTTTCTGTCTTTCTTTTTCTTCCTAGACTGCTCAGCAGGATTCACTGCTCATTTGATGACGGATAACATACGGCAAACCTGTAATCTCTTGCACTTCTCCCCAGCCCTGTCTTGGTAGGGGCAAGGACTGTAAGCCTCCTATTGATAGAAAGTCCAGTGAAGTAGGAGTTTCTCTGGGGCGACCCTACCTATTCTGGCTCTAGCTCCGCCTCAGCCACTTCTTCAAGTGCACCCCTCAACCCCACCCTGAAGACAGACCACAACCACACAATTTACTTCCAAGACAGGCTGCAGGGAAAAGGGGGTGTAAAACTTTGAGAGAATGCTGAAGTCAGCTGCTTGGGAGTCTCTGAGTCAGCACCTTCAAGGGCAGAGTGGTGGCTGGGAAACAGGCTTCCCTGCCACAAGAACTCCAGATGTAGCCATGACCCAAGAGCTCAAAACCCAACACATGCAGTTCTGGAGTGGGAGCCCCATGCTGACCACAGGTGCCAAGGACCCAGGGACTGGAATTCCTGACCTATCCATTCACAGCCCCTCCTGAGCTGTAAGGTTTGTGAGACAAGGAAGGGCTGGTGCTATAACACTGTGCAAGAAGTCACGGCATGAACGTATGTTATCAAGTCCTTCCTGGAGCTGGGCTCAGTTTAAGTCCTTCCCAAACTGTCAAACAACAATGACCTCACTCCAGAAACTATTTTCTCCAGAAAGACTTGGATAGCGTCACGTTTCAACTAGTTGTTGCTTTTAAGGTGAAGAGGTGGAGGAGGCTTGTTGGGGGTGCAATGGAAAGACACTCAGGACGTTCTCATCAAGGATTGACTAAAAGTAATTCAACTTCAAGTGCTCCTTAGGATATAATATTATAGGAAAAAAAAACATGATACAAAATTGTATGCAGCCATAAACACACATACACTAACTCAGAAGAAAGAAGAAAGTTTAGAAGGAAATAAACTAATCTCTTTTTTTTTTTTTTTTTTTGAGACGGAGTTTCGCTCTTGTTACCCAGGCTGGAGTGCAATGGCGCGATCTCGGCTCACCACAACCTCGCCTCCTGGGTTCAGGCAATTCTCCTGCCTCAGCCTCCTGAGTAGCTGGGATTACAGGCACACACCACCATGCCCAGCTAATTTTTTGTAGTTTTAGTAGAAACGGGGTTTCACCATGTTGACCAGGATGGTCTTGATCTCTTGACCTTGTGTTCCACCCGCCTCGGCCTCCCAAAGTGCTGGGATTACAGGCGTGAGCCACTGCGCCCGGCCATAAACTAATCTCTTAAAATAAGAGTGATGAAATTATGGATGCTTTTAAAATTTCTTTCTACTGCTCAGAATATTCTCGACCTAAGGCTACTCACCCAGCTGTCTGGCAAGGTCTTGACTGAGCACACAGCATCAAAAGTGATGCAAAAGAAACAGCCTGGGTGAAAAGAGCTGATTGTCTGGTTTCCCAGATGGTCCAAACTACTCCTGCTCACCAAGAAGACGGACAGCACCAACTGGCCACACATCCATCAACTTCTCTGTATTTTTCAAATTTTCTTTAGTAATTGTCTATGGCTTCTCCAGTGGGGAAGAAAAAAGACATTCCATCTCTGCAACCTCAGGGAAGTTAGTAACCCGAGGCATCATCCGTCTGGGAGCCTCCAGGGCTTGGCAAACCTCTTGTTTCTCTACCCCATGATGTGAGCATTTCCCGATCCCACAGGATTCTATGGGGTGAAGGGAAGAGAAAGAGAAAGAGACAGAGCAGCAGGGGCTTTTGGATATGCAGTCTGGCAGAATTCTGTCATGCAAGATTAACTCAGGACTGTGGGTTCTGGTGACTGAGCAAAAAAGCTGCATGTTCACTCAGTTATGGAATATTCCTGTTTCCAAAATGACCAGTTTTCCCCACTGAGGGTCACTTGTACCTCATCTCCCACTCATCTTGTGTCTCCCAGGCTCTGTACTCAGAGAAATGCCAGTCTCAGAGAGACAGAGAGGCATCGTCCAACATGCAGCATCTGTCTTCTCCTTCAGTTCTCAAAATGATGCAGAAACAAGTGGTGTTGGCCCATCTTAGGAGACAGGAAAAGCCAAAGTACAAGACAACCAAGGTCGCAGCCTGATGAACCGTGGAGATGAACTGTGCACACGGCACCTGACTTGGAAGCCCTTACTCCCAGGCTGCATGGACACACACAGGCTTCTAGGGTGAAGACATACCAGGGGGTTATTTCAGGCTCCTGAAGGGGAAGGAGGGACAGTACTATCATGATTGCTAATATCTCTTTACAAGAAAAACTGCTAAAAAAAAAAGCCTATTACAGACACTGCCAGGCTGCTTAGAGCTTTCACTTGCGGGACTAAGAGGAATGGAAACTCCATTCCACCACCCTGGAATTTTTTAGGCAAAGCCTGGGGACTGTCTGGGGAAAGGCTGGCCCCTCCTGCACTCCGGGCACCAGCTGTGGCCTGCCTAGCAGGGTGTGGCACTGACTCACAGAGGAGCCAGCACTGGGAGTGTCTTCCTCTTGTGCCAGGCAATGTGCTAGGTGCTTCACACACATCTCTTTTTCCCTCATAGCAACTCTGTGCCCAAGTCCCACTAGCAGATATGGTATGATGGGATTTAGGCCCAGGCTTGCCGCTATTGAACCCAAACTTTTTCTATTAACCAGAAAGAACTACCCAGCTAAAACACCAACTGATCATCACTCTGATGGAGAGAGCGTTGACCCTGCTGCACGCTTGCCATGTCGAATCCTGATTTTTCCCCCTGCTTTACTCTGTGATGACATTCCTAAGTCCTGCCCTTTCCAGGGCAATTCCAATTTTAGACATGCTGGTCCCACGGCACCCATGGTGTACTCACGGCAAGCGCTGCTCCAGAAAGCTTCCCTTGCTAACCCACGCCCACGCAACCCTGCGTGGAGGTACGGTTCCTCCTCCCCTAGGGTGGAGTTACTGGCATAGTCCTGGTTTGCTTCAGAGGCACCGGGTGCTTTCTTTCCCAGCTGAACCCTAAGTTCCTTTCAAATCCACCCATCCTGATTGGAAGACCATTCTCAAGGAAAGAACCCTAGAAACCACAGAATAAATAACGTGTAGAAGAAACTACAGCCCTGCCTAAAACAGTTTTACTTACTACCTTTGCAGGTGGCATGTTGGATAAAATTTGAGATACAATTTTGAAGTATTTAATCAGAATGCAATACCAGGGTGGGAACTGCCAACTTGTCATTTAACTGGAATCAATGTAAAGTCCTGTGTTTAGATTCAGAAAATTGAGTGCTGCAACACAACGCACTAAAAAAGTCCCTCTCCTTCTGAACCACAGTTCTAAAAATTAAAATAAATAAAAAGCCTCAAACTTTTGGAAGCCCAGTTAAAAACAAGCTCAAGAGTGTTCTGTGACTATTTAACAGAAAGAAAAGGTGTGCCAGGCGTGGTGGCTCACACCTGTAATCCCAGCACATTGAGAAGCTGAGGCAGGTGGATCACCTGAGGTGAGGACTTCGAGGCCAGCCTGGCCAACATGGCAAAACCCCATCTATATTTTAAAAGTACAAAAAATTGGCTGGGTGTGGTAGCAGGTACTTGTAATCCCAGCTACTCAAGAGGCTGAGACAGGAGAATCACTTGAACCGGAGAGGCGGAGGTTGTAGTGAGCTGAGATCACACCACTGCACTCCAGCCTAAGTGACAGAGCGAGACTCGCCCCCCTCAAAAAAAAAAAAAAAAGAGAAAGAGAAAGAGAGGAAGGGAGGGAGGGAGGGAAGGGGAGGGAGGAAGCAAGCAAGGAA
Organism: Cebus imitator; assembly: GCF_001604975.1. Lineage (NCBI taxonomy): Eukaryota > Metazoa > Chordata > Mammalia > Primates > Cebidae > Cebus > Cebus imitator. The sequence continues at coordinate 60,556 of NW_016107903.1, forward strand.
GATAGGTAGGTACTGTCAGGGTGCATCTGTGGAAGCAGAATGTCCAAATCACAGGAAACGAATGCTCCGCTGTACCCTGGGCCAAGCCCTCGTCATCCAGCATGACAAGAAACGTGCTCAGTTCTTCACAAATGATAGCACCCTCAGAGAAGGAAGAGAATTGGGGTGTCTAACCTAAATCAGAAGAGAGAACAGAGAAACATAAAGAAGCTTTTAGATGTTTGGCAGGTTGTCATGTAGAAGGGGGACTCTAGAATGTGAGCCATTGGGTGGAAGTTATTGAGAAACAAATTTCTCTTCAATATAAAGAGGAATTCTGGGCCAGGCGTGGTGGCTCACACCTGTAATTCTAGCACTTTGGGAGGCCAAGGTGGGTGAATCACTCGAGGTCAGGAGTTCAAGACCAACCTGGCCAACATGGTGAAACCCCGTCTCTACTAAAATTACAAAAATTAGTCAGGTGTGGTATTGAATGCCTATAATCCCAGCTACTCCGGAGGCTGCGGCAGGAGACTTGCTTGAACCCAGGAGGTGGACATTGCAGTGAGTTGAGACAGTGCCATTGCACTCCAGCCTGGACAACAGAGCGAGACTCCATCTTAGTTTAAAAAAAA
>NW_016107903.1:61467-75012 GCF_001604975.1 Cebus imitator
TCCGTCTCAAAAAAAAAAAAAAAAAAAGGAATTCTGCCAGGAAAAATAACAGCCCCCAAAGATGTCCACGTTCTAATCCCTGGAACCTGTGACTATGTGGCCTTACATGGTGAAAGGGATTGTAACTACAGGGGTCCACAGGAGAGCGAGAAGGATGTGACAACAGAAGCAGATACTACTCTGCTGGTTTTGAAAATGGAAGAAGGAGCTACAAGCCAAAGAATACAGGTGGCCTCTAGGAACTGGAAAAGGCTGCGACAGACTCTCCCCTGGAGCTTCTAGGAGGTGTGCAGCCCTGCGCACACCTTGATTCTAGCCAAATGAGATCCATTTCAGACCTCTGACCTCCAGAACTGTAATGGAATAAATGTGTATTGTTTTAAGCCACCAGGTTTGTTGTGAGTTGTGTGAGCAGTAACAAGATATGAATCCAATAGCTAAGAGGCAGATGGCCACTACCAGCCCCAGTGAGCTCCCCGTCCCAGGAGGCAATCAAGAAGAGGCTGAACATCTCTACCTGTCAAGAATGCTGTGCAGACCAGTCCTGCATGAACTGGGAAGTAAGCTGGATGACCCACAGGCTGGTCCCTAACTCTGAGAGTCCATAATTTATAGCAGTGCCCTCTGCTTTTGTATTCCACACACTAGTCCCCAGTTCCTGCCTAGGGTTGGCAAGGCTTGCCCATTGTCTTCTCCAAGGGGAGCCATGGTGGTGACACTTTCTACCACCACTGAGAGGCAGGCTTTGGGAGGGTGTCCTAACAGCATCTGGGCCTGGCTCAGAACTAAAGTACTTGCTGGTGGCACTTACCTGAGCAGAGGACTCCCTTGTTCCTGGCACAGGAGAAGTTGTCGCACTCACAGAAAGTCCCGTAGATCTTCCCGAACTCACTCTCAAAGCAGGAACACTGGTTGCAGCTGCACTCCCCACGCCCGCTGCACAGCGGCTTGCCCTCTGCCTCCCGGCACAGGTTCTGGTACATGCTCTGGTTCTCCCCATCCTGGCACTCGCACCTGGTGCCCAGGTAGCCGGGGTTGCACTCACACAGACCGCAGACATAGGTCCCGGTCCCGCTGCAGCTGGTGCTGTTGGGTTTCGGCCTCACGCTGCAGTCACACGTGCAGTTATAGGTGACCCCCACCGCCAGGCTGTCCCGGAATCCCACTGGCCGCAGGGCGAACACATGCTCCGTGTGTCTGCGGGGGCAGCTTCGGGCCTCTACTGACACCTCAAAAGATGCCTGGGCAGAAGGAGGAGAAGGGACGTCATGACTGGGGCAAGCAAAGGCCTCCCGTTCACCCAGGGGCAGCGTCCTTGATGAAGAGCAGCTGTGAACTCCAGCCTTCTTGGCGTACACAGGTAGAACCACCGAGGTGGCCTGAGTAGGAAGAGACCTTAGAGCCAGCAAGCTCCCACACTTCTTGGAAAAGAGGATGCTCAGGTGAGCTCACATTTGACAGGGGAATTCTTTAACATTCATTATCTCTGCATCCTCATGACCCTGAGGAAATGGGCCTCTGCATAAAGGTACACGGCTTCCTCAATTCACACAGTTCTCGTTCTCCCTTTCTTTTCTCTTCTGTCCTATCCTCTTCCCAGCCCCACTGCAGATACCTCTTCTCTGCTCATTTAAAAAGTCATTCGGTAGACAAATGTTTCCTGGGCACTGCCTCTGTGCCAGGCACAATGTTAGATGCAAGGGCATGGTGGCACTCCTCTCACGGGGCGCTGGGTGAAGGGCACCTGCCTGGCCCGCCATAGAGAGGGCTCTGTGCCTGCTGGCAAAGGGCTCAGCTGACTCCAGAGCTTGCTCTTCAGACACCCCCAAACCCCCCATGCCTCAATTCCTCCTCTGTGAGTGCTTATCACAGCTGCATCTTTCACAATCCTTCCATGCCCTTGAGGTCTTAAAAAAGAGTTGCCGACTGATGAAATGCACCATGCACAGGGACAGACCTTTTCTTTTTATACAGACTATGTAAGGAAGTGTTCCTAACTCAGGAGCTTCTCACAGATTGCCTTGGACACAGGCTCAAGGTGGGCTTGGCTGGGTGGCAGATAGTGTGGGAGGGACGCCTCTCAGCTGCCCAGAGGGGTGGGATGGAGGGAAAGCAAGGATGAGGCTTGGTCTGATTCTTCCAGGAACTACAGCCTGACTCCCCACCCTCTCCTCCTCACCCCCCTGAGGAGAGCCATGTGGGGTTTGAATCACCCAGCAGGGCCCTCGGAGCAGGGCACTATGGAGTCTATGAAAACGCACAGAAAGGTGGCTGGTGTGCCTTGATGAAACGCCATAGTGAAGTTTTACTCAGGGCGGGTTCTCCGTTACTCCCTAAACAGACAGAGGCCCAGCCTACCCCACCCCACAAACGGACTCACCGCATCTGTGTCCAAATGTCTTTTATTTTTCAAAAGGCTCCTCAGATCATTCTGAAGCTCAGAATGAGTTAGAAACCACTTTCAGCTATTACTATTCTTAATTCTATTATTTGGGTTGGACTAAAGCTACTTTTCTTTTTTTTTAGACGGAGTCTTACTCTGTCACCAGGCTGGAATGCAGTGGCATGATCTCGGCTCACTGCAATTTCCACCTCTCAGGTTCAAGTGATTCTCCTGCCTCAGCCTCCTGAGTAGTTAGAATTACAAGCATGCGCCACCATAGCCAACTAATTTTTGTATTTTTATTAGGATGGGGTTTCACCACATTGACCAGGATGGTCTTGATCTCCTGACATTGTGATCCACCTGCCTTGGCCTCCAAAAATGCTCGGATTACAGGCATGCGCCACTGTGCCTGGCCATTAAAGCTAATTTTTAAAATGTCATCATTCACTTGCTTTACTGGACAATCTTCAGGTAACAATTTTTTTTTTTGAGACAGAGTCTCACTCTGTCACCCAGGCTGGAGTGCAGTGGCGCCATCTTGGCTCACTGCAGCCTCTGCCTCCCGGATGCAAGTGATTCTCCCACCTCTGCCTCCCAAGTAGCTGGGATTACAGGTGCCTGCCACCATGTCCGCCTAATTTTTGTATTTTTTGTAGAGATGGGGTTTCACTGTATTGGCCAGGCTGGTCTCGAACTGCTATCCTCAAGTGATCCACCGCCTCGGCCTCCCAAAGTGGGATTATAGCCGTGAACCACTTCGCCCAGCCCACGATGTTCATTTTTTGAGAACATTAAAAATATCTGTTTCTAAACATACAGATCCCTACTACTTTGAGATCTTTACTGCTTCCAAAAGGCCTCCCTCAGTTGCTGTGACACCTAGGGACACGGGGAGAGGGCATAGGACTGAGCAGGAGGACAGATCCTGCTCTCTAAGTCCTGGAGAAAGTCCTATGTGGCAGCAAACTTCTGTTTCAAAGGACTTGACAGCAGACGCCCAGGACTCAGCATTAGCCAAGAGGCTCAACAGGAGATGCTTTTGGGCAAGTGAGCTGAGGAGAGAGAGGAGTGCAGGTCAGAAGACACTGGGAGGACCAGGCCAGCTGCAGACACCTCGGGCTAGCGCCACCTTACCTTCCATCTCTGTGGGGCGGGAAAAGTAGCGGGGAAGCAAAGGGGAGAGATTGACAAAAACAACAGTTTCAAGGCTAAGTTCCAAGGTCTCGAGACACAGGGAGGCTCTCAAGGTAAGGAAAGAAGATTCAATCCACTTGGACACTGAAATCGGTTAAAGAATAACACTAATAGGCCGGGCGTAGTGGTTCATGCCTGTAATTCTAGCACTTTGGGAAGCTGAGGTGGGCAGGCTGGATCACTCGAGGCCAGGAGTTCGAGACCAGCCTGGGCAACATGGAAAACGCCATCTCTACCAAAAGTACAAAAAAAAAAAAATGTGCCAGGCGTTTTGGCACATGCCAGTGGTCCCAGCTACTCAGAAGGCTGAGGTGGGAGGATTGCTTGAGCCCGAGAGGAGGAGGTTGCAGTGAGCCGTGATCATGTCACTGTACTCCAGCCTGGACAACAGAGTGAGTTCTTGTCTCAAAAAGAAAACACACACACACACACACACATACACACACAAATAGTTACTAGTTGCTAAGTGTCTACTATGTACCAGGCACTGTGCTGGACATTTTCACAAGTATCTCTTTCAAATGCCCCAGAAGGAAGTGTCCTCATTTTATCAGAGAGAAAACATACTCGGTGGGGTCAGTGGATTTAGTCATGGTCACACAGCTGATGAGGAGTGGGGCTAGGCCTAGAGCAGGACCTGTGCCCTCCTTAGCATATCAACTCCTAGAAGGCACAATGAGGTCTACCTCATCAGGGTATGAGGGGGAAGCCAACCTGGCTTACTAAAGGGACCACTTGTTGGTGATACCCAAAGTGGTGGCCAGAGGCATCTCCACATCTTTCTGTCATGGGCTGGGAATGATTTGAGCTTGTAGATAGGATGGGAGTGGAGACTATGCCTGCCCAAAGCCATCCATCCCTTCTGAGGTCCAGAGAGAAACTTGCTTGCATTTCCTTTTACTACTTGCTTGAAGCTCCCACAACAGTGACATGCTTGAAGCTACCTGTAGCTTGCTTCAAATTACAGCTGAAACCCTGTACTCCTAGGGCTACAACTTGCTGGATTTGTTAAATGAAAAGCCTGTGCCCCACAGAGGCATGTGTAGGTCAGAAACTGAATAGACTAGAAAGGAAGGACCTGGACCAAGAGCCAAGGACATTTACTTATTGAAAGACTGTGGGGAGTGCACACCTGTGAGTATAACCTTCTCCCATGGAAACTTGCCTGCCTTGGGGTTAAAGCAATGAAAGTGAGAGTTAAGTCTCCTGAGTCTTGCTGATATGTCTGTGTTTGCCTGGGAGAAAGTGGGAGGTTAGGGAGACCCTGAAGTGCCGGCACCCGATCACCAGCATGTAGAAACACTCACACACTGTCTGCCCAGCTGGGCAAGCAAGGAGGGCCAAGCTTTCAAGCAGGTTCTGAGGCCTTCCCCAGACAAGGCTTCAGTCCAAGTGAGGTGCTATTTGTCTGGCCCTGTGCAGCCTGGACTGCAGCCAGATGCCTGATAACCAGAGAATGTTCTGTCTATTTCAGCCGCTGGGTCTCAGCTCCTGCTGGGCACAGGAAGTGCTATAAAAAGCACTTCAGGACCAGCAAGGAAATCTGTTCACTTACCCCTCCTTTCAGAGGCTCCATTTTTCCTACTGGATTTGGAAAGAATCCAGAGAGACTGGAAGGCAGCTGGAATGTGGCCTCTTCAATTCCCTCTCCTGATTCCTGAGGACTTCAGCTGATACTGAAGGTTCCCCAGTTCCTAGAGACTTTCATTCACCAGCTCTGAGATTCCAGAGGAAGGTCACAGACACAGCAGCCCTCCTGCCCGGTCTTGTTATTTGAACTTCATTGGGATGCTTCTGGTTCCCCTGTGGGGCTGCTAGCCAGATGTACCCTTTCAAAAGGGCTGCCCAGCCCCCCACACCGAACCCACCAAATCCAGGGCTATCCTATGCAGATGCCAAATCTGCTCAGATCTCAACAAAAAAGGAGCTGGGATGGGCACAGGCTACAGGGCCCCGGGGAGTGGACAGGAGCAGGAACGGGGTGCTGTGGGAAGCCCATGATGGGGTTCACTGGCTGCTTTGTGCTGGGTATCCGTGCTAGCCTCACAACCAGCCACTTGCATACTGATTTGTTGAAGCCAGTTCCTGAGTAAACTGACTCTTGGTGGTTGGTGTAGGATAAAGGGAGGAAAATTAGGGAAACAACTGAAATCACTGAGAAAGAGAACGTCATTGGATTTGGGGCTTTCAAGGTTTGATTTAAGCCATATTTCTCTTTGAGGACATCCCTGACTGACCCTCAGCCCCTGCCACCTCTCCTGCTTCTTGCTAGACATCTGTCTCGACCCAGAGCACACAGGGTTGTCACAGAACCACAGCCTGCACCCCCTCCACCTCTGCAGGGAGCTGTGATGATGAGGAGGTGAGGTCCACCTGGCTGCCACTCACCAGCTGGCTCAAGGCTGCCCCTCACATAGGCCGTGACCTCGTCCACAGGTCAGACACTGAGATCCCTGATGACAGCTGAACCCTGCCTGCTTTTCCTAATACCTCTTCTCCAGGGGAGTCCCCAGACCCTCCAGCTATGCTCAGCTCTCTTGCCTACCCCCGCCTCCATCCCCTGACCTGCCCATAGTCCTCCCAACTTCTGCCACCAAAGAATGGAACCCGCTTGCCAGACGATGGCCAGACCGCTTAGTTTGGCAGGTATGCTCCACCACTGTGGCCCAAGCCAGCCTCTCTCCCCTCCATCCCCAGCCCACTCCTCTTGCCTCCACAGCCATCACCATCAGCTGCTTTCCACTGGCCAAAGGGCAATGCTCTTCACATCCTAGCAGACACATCTTGCCAATAATGCACATGCCAGGCCCACTGATGGGACCAGCCCACCCATCCTTCCTATGTCCGGAAAACTCCTACTGGTGCTCTGAGCCTCGGCTCCAACAGCCCCCTCTGCAGTGCTGGGCCTTTGTCCTTGGGCTCCTGCAGTGTCACACCTGGCCTTCTCACAGTGCTCGTCACCCTCTGTGGGGCTGACTCCTCTGCACGTTATTTCCTCCACCAGACTCTGAGCCCCTGACCTGCAGCTTCATCTGTACATCCTGAGCGAGCACAGGATTTCACAGAGAAACACTTACTGAGCATGAGTGGATGTCAGCACAGTCACTGGCGAGTTCTGAAATGTGTGACTTTGGGACACACGTCCAGAGGGAAACACTCACACACGCAGTAGCACCCCTGCTTGCCAGAGCCCAACTGCCAGTGCTCTGGATACAGTTCAGCCTGAGAGAAGGGATGGAAAGTTTCCCTTCTTGGGCACCAGGCTTAGGAAAATCAGACCGGTCCCAGCTGTAAGTGCACCCCTTCTGTCTCGGGGATCAGAGTTACTGACAGAGCCCTCCCTTTACTCAAAAAGGAAAAGCCCTCAGCTCCCAGTTCTAGGACTGGCTCCCGGGCCATATGCCTGTGCGATCATGAGGGCCCCCACTCAGAAGGGCCCATGCTTAAGTGCTCTGTGATCGCTGTGTTGGAATTCTTAATGATTTTTGAACATGGACCCATATTTTCACTGTGTACTACACTACAAATGATGGAGCCAGTTCTGTCTCCAAGGCCCGCAAGAGAGCTGCCTCTCCTGGCCTGGGTGGCCCTTGTGAACAGAATCATGTCTGGTTCTGAAGAGCAGAGTGGCCACTGCCCTGTGCCAGCCTGTCTTCATCCACAGAAAACAAAAACCCCACAGTCCTTGCAGTGGAACCAGGGGTCATGTGACCGTGGCCTTTGGACAGCAAGACAACAACGCTGGGACAGTGAGTAGAAACAAAGGGCCAGCTCAGGACACTTGCCTAGGGCCCCTGCTGTTCCCGCAGGGCTTTGGCCCATCCGATCCCACAGGAAGAGCTGTCAAAACATGCCGGCCTGAGCAGAAGCTCCCTTCTCCTTTAGTGTTGCTTCGTGTGCTCTAAAAACCATCTCGATATATCTGAGAGTTTCAGGGCATTTGAAAATCATGTAAAATCTATTTCTAAGCTCTGACAGTTTCCCCATTTTTCTGAGGTATCCCAGCAAAAATAAAAATCTGTACACTAGAATGTCCGTCCACAAGTGGCCATGACACCACTGTATGCTTCCTCGAAGCTGTCACTCCCAAATTGCATGAGGCATAGGGGAAACACATGCACTGTGGCCTCAGAAGCAGCCCCCGACTTGGCTCCTGATGCTTGAGGGTTCTGCCATGCTTCTCAGGCCCCACTTTGAGTCTTAGTTTTTCATACATAAAATGGGGAAGGAATAGCTCCCTTATAAAGCTGCTATAAGAAGCAGACAGCAGCAGTAATGCCCCCACCACAGTTAAGGGGCACGATGGACAGGGCACATTGGATATCCTTATACCATGCTAACAAATACCATTTGCTCTGTAATGGGGAGTGGGATGAGTGGGATGACCTGGTGTGGATGGAGAAAGGCCTTGGTTTGGCTTGTGAGTTCACTGCCTCTTAGCTGGGTGAGCTGGGTCAGGTCATGCTCATCCTCAAATCCCAGGCTGTGCGTCAGCAGTGTGCAAATGCTGGGCTCCCCACATGGTGCAGGGGGGCTCAGTCAGCGGCACTCTCCCGTGGAGGCTCCTGTTCCTCAGGATCATACTTTGCGCTGGTAGAGCCCTTTGAAATAGGTTTGGTAGAATAGAATTGTGAGCACCAAGAGGCCGGATAAAGGTGGTGAGGGAGCTGGCTTCAGAACGGAAAGCCCTGGCTTTGCATTTTCCCTTCGACACTTACAGGCTGTGTACCTGTATGCTTTGTGCCTCAGTCTTCCCCATCTGTCAGCATGAATAACAATGTCTTCCTCACAGGGAATTAGTGAACACAGAACCACTCACTGACTAGATCGTTTCTGGTCCTTCCCAAGACTAACTGTATTTCCACTTCATATTCCATGAGGAACCCCAATATATTTAGAATGACTTTCTCCATTTCACTTAGGACAGCATAAATTGGCTTCAGTTTTTTTACATCTGAAAAGAGTTCTGACTTTACAATCTTACTATCAACAAATATTAGTTCCTTTGCCCTTCCTAGTTTCTAAACAATTCATCATGATAGTTGCTTGTCACTTTTCTTTTTCAAAAAAGAACTGGGCTGGGCTAGGCACAGTGGCTCATGCCTGTAGTCCCAGCACTTTGGGAGGCCAAGGCAGGAAGATCACTTGAGGCCAGGAGTTCAAAACCATTTTAGGCAATATAGCGAGACTCTGTTTCTGCAAAAAAAAAAAAAACAAAGAAATTAGCTGGGCATGGTGGTGCAGCTGTGGTCCCAGCTACTTGGGAGGCTGAGGTGGAAGGATCACCTGGGCCCTGGAGTTGGAGGTTACAGTGCACTATGATCGAGCCACTGTACTGCAGCCTGGGAACCAGAGCAAGACCCAGTCTCTAAAAATAAAAAAATAACTGAATAAGGAACTTCAGATGTGAGGTTTCAAAATATCTCTATTAACACAGCTTCAACTGGCATTACTTTTTATTTATTTATTTATTTTATTTTTTGAGATGGAGTCTCGCTTGGTCACCCAGGCTGGAGTGTAGTTGTGCAGTCTCAGCTCACTGCAACCTCTGCCTCCCAGGTTCAAGCGATTCTCCTGCCTCAGCCTCCCAAGTAGCTGGGACTATAGGTGTGCATCACCATGCCCAGCTAACTTTTATATTTTTAGTAGAGGAGGGGTTTCACCATGTTGGCCAGGCTGGTCTCGAACTCCTGACCTCAGGTGATCCACCTGCCTTGGCCTCCCAAAGTGCTGGGATTATAGGCATGAGCCACTGCGCCTGGCCTGCTATTTATATTTATATTTATTTATTTGAGACAGGGTCTTACTTTGTCACCCAGGTTGGAGTGCAGTGTCCCAATCATGGCTCATTGTAGCCTCAACTTCCCGAGCTCCAGCGATCCTCCCACCTCCACTTCCCAAGTAGCTGGGACTACAGCGCTCTTCACCACACCCAGCTAATTTTTGTATTTTTGGGGGAGACTGGGTTTTGCTATGTTGCCCAGGCTAGCAATCAACCCCTGAGCCTAAGCAATCAACCATTTTAAAGCCTCAGCCTCCCAAAATGCTGGGATTACAGGTGTGAGTCACTGTGCCCAGCCATTATTTATTTATTTTTTTTTAAGAGATGGGGTCTCACTCTGTTACCTACACTAGAGTACAGTGGTGTGATCATAGCTCACTGCTGCCTCGAACTCCTAGGCTTAAGCTATCTTCCCGCTTCAGCCTCCTGAGTAGCTGAGACCACAGGTGTACACCACCATGCCCGGCTAATTTTTTATTTTCTATAGAGATGGGGGTCTCATTTTATTGTCCAGGCTGGTTTTAAATTCCTGGCTTCAAGCAATCCTCCCACCTTGACCTTTCAAAGTATTGAGATTACAGGCATCAGCCACTGCACCTGGCAGACTTTTTTTTTAATCACTGTTTATTTGCATTGAGCCTTTGAGCCATTATAATCTGCCAGATGCTTTTCTTTTACTATCAAACTAAGTTCCTATATCCTAGTAATATTCTGAACTAAAACGTCAGACATTAATCTTCATTATTTCAATCCAGCTCAATTTTAAAAAATACATTTATATCTTCATTTTTCCGCTTTATAAGATAAGCTGTTTTCTCCAGCTCTGTGACCTTCCCACATTTGATAAGCAGGTCTTCTATGAGTTTAACCCAAGCCAATGGTAAACTCAGCAGACAAGAGACATTGAAACCTCAGTCAAGACCTCCCTCTGGCTGCATTATCAACGCTCTCAGAGAGCTACAAATGTGCCTGACTGTGCTATTGTCAACACATATTATTAAATATTTGCTTTATTTTTAAGGATGTCATTAGAAATTGTCAAGAGCCTTCCTGAAAGCTGGCAGATGCTAGATTAATAGTCCATCCCTCTCCCATCTCTTTTCCATCATACCTATTTCTCCAAGTAAAGGGTTCCTTGTTTGGGTATATTTCCCACACCATCCTTCAGCTCTCCTGACATGCCGCACCAAACATTCCACCCACAGATCTATAGAATTCACTTACATGTTGTTGAGGCTTTTTGGCTATTTCTGCCTCATTCCATTTTTTATACCTATCTCTTTAAATCCTGTACTGTCACTGCAAAGCTTTAGTGTTTTTTTTTATAATCACCTGGATTGAGTAATTATTATAATTGATGAAAACAACATAAATACACTGCAACTTCTGACAATTATTAAAACTGAACAGTAAAATTTTACTGGAAGTACCCCTTTGATGAGATGAGGCTTTCTGCCAGATGTAAACTAACATTAATTATTGCTAAACAATGCAGGGGTCAGCATCAATTATATTTCTATTTTTCATTTGCAGAGATTTAAGCACAAAAAAAGTTCCCATAAATAGAAAGATAGGAACGAGAGTTTTGTTACAGCAATGTCACCTTGTTCTGTGAGTGTCTTCTGAGTTGAAAGCCATAAGTAATCATTTGTGGCAGGCGCGGTGGCTCACACCTGTAATGCCAGCACTTCGGGAGGCTGCAGTGGAAGGATCCCTTGAGCCCAGGAGTTTGAGACCAGCCTGAGCAACATGGTGAAACTCCGTTTCTACTAAAAATGTATGAATTAGCCAGGTGTGGTGGTACAAGCCTATAATCCCAGCTACTTGGGAGGCTGAGGCATGAGAATTGTTTGAATCCAGGAGGCAAAGGTTGCAGTGAGCTGAGATTGCACCACGGCACTTCAGCCTGGGTGACAGAGCAAGACTCGGTCTCCAAAAAAATCAATCAATCAATCATCATCATTTGTAATGACTTATCATCTGACAGCCTGATTAGCCCTTCTTTCAAGTTTGTTAAAAGCAAAAGAAACTTGGAAACAACGTGTCTTAGAAAAGGCCTTGGTAGCTGGTCATGAGAGGCCTTCATTTTCTCAACTTCGATATGATATTGTGAACTTTACTTGGGGGAGCAAGGCACCACAGTAAGATTTGGGGAGGGTGAGAGGTAGGTCTGTGTGTTGTGAAAGTGGGGATGGGAAAAGCTCTACAGTGGAATGTGGAAAAGCTGGTGGCGACCACTGCTACCAGCCATGTGACTGTTCCCTGTCTTTGCAAGCCCTTTCCCTGAAGCCAGCGGATGAGTCAGCTTATATCCGCCTTGGCCGTCATTAGTGCTATGAATGCCAAGAGGACATAGCCATCTATTTGTAAGGTCTCTATAATTTTCCTGTTTCTTAATAGATTATTTTAAGTGTGGAAGAGAATTATCCCTCACTGATTTTCTATTTCCGGAGCACTAAATATGTCCACAAAGCAAGTCAGGAATGGAGCTCATGATCTGCTTCCAGCGGCACGACCTCCAGAGGATGTGTCATTACTGGCTGGCCTCTCTGTCCATGTCTGTCTGTGTTCTCGTCACCCACCTATCCTCCTTCCTGCTCCCAGCCTCAAGTCCTTGGTTTAGTGCACAGGCACACATCTTCACACATCAGCTGAATAAACTTAGTTTGGACAAGGTGTCTGTGTCCTCCACTGCTGTAGAGTCATCCATTCTATTTTACCAAACAGAATGGGGGGAGTGGTTTTCTTTACATTTTACAAAAAGGAAATGTGAGGGTCAGATTATCCAAGGCACAGAGCAATTTGCAGAAGAGTAGGAATGAAAGCCAGGTCTCTTCAACTCCCACCTGTACTCTTCCTCCTGATTACAACTGTGTCAAGCTAAGAGGATAATGGTTTAAAACACCAAAGTCACAATGCCAACTTGAGAAAGCCTTAGGTGGCAATGCACGGAGGGCTGCCTATTAACTGGGCTCTCTAACAAGTTCACCTGGGATTCTGAACACATAATACATAGTAGGTTTAGGAGACTCCTCTGGGAAGCTGAATTGGAAAACAGAATACTAATTCTGAAAGGACTCCAATAAGTCACAAAGTTATTAGAACTCAAAGACTGATGAGCAATGCTAACAAGAGTTCATACAAACTTGGAGTGAGACTTACCGTGTCCCCAATCTTCAGGCCCTCACACTTCCTCTGACCAGGGTAGGATATCCCATCTTGGCAGGTAGCAGTGAAGAAGAGATTAAGATCCTCAGGCTGATCCCAGACCGACAGCTCCACTTTAGACCGGATACTCTGAACACAGAGAGAAAATGAAGCCCAACTATTTAATAAAAGCCATGACTGAGGTGCTCCCACACTGGTTTTCTGATGCCCACGTGGCTTGCTGTAACTCAGGAATCCCAAGCCAAGGGAAGAGCCAGTTAGCTTGGTTCCCTGGCCCTCCCTCATCCTTTCCCTTCTCTCTGCACTCACATGACATCTTTTGAGACCCGGCCTGAGATCTCCCTCTGTGAGCTTGGAGAAGTTGAAAATGGTCAACCTGCGGTATGACATCTGCTTCAAGGGGTTATGCTCTGTCCCCTGCTTGCTTCTCCAGAGGCACCTCTCATCCCCATTCTCGGCTTCAGACATGTAGTTCCTCAATCTTGCCATGTGCACTCCAGGCTTTGGGCCTTTTCATGTGCTCAGGGTAATGATCCTTTGCACAATGGCTCCTCATTATCCTTCAAAATCAGCTCAACAGGCAATTTCTCCAGGAATCCACCCTATCATTCACACCCATACCTATCCCAGTCAGATGAGGTCCATATGCATGAGTATGAAACTACAAAATGAGAGAATCCAATCTAACGTATGGATTGTATTCTCAAGACAGTGAATCAAACAAAAATCAGGTCAAAATTACCTTTCAGAATAGAAAAAATGAAGATTAAGAACATCAAGTGTTGGAAAGGATGCAGTGCAACTGGGGCTGTCCTACCCTGCTGGTGGGAGTGTAAATTGGTGCAACCCTATAGAAACCCATTAGGCTATATCTACGAAAGCTAAGGCCAGCCTCAGACCTAGCATTCACCCAGGATTATACCCAACAGAAATGTATGCATCACCAAAAAGACATGGACAAGAATGTTTACTGCAATACTGCTTGCAATAGCTAGAAACTGGAAATTCCTCGAAT
>NW_016107903.1:75223-128205 GCF_001604975.1 Cebus imitator
TAGTAGAGATGGGGTTTCACCATGTTGACCAGGATGGTCTCGATCTCTTGACCTCGTGATCCACCCGCCTCGGCCTCCCAAAGTGCTGGGATTACAGGCTTGAGCCACTGCGCCCGGCTAGTAAAATGGATTTTTAAAAATTGTAGTATGTTCGTATAGTGAAGTAACATAACGGTAATGAGAAGTAACAAAATATGACTATGTGTAGTAATATGGATAAATTTGACAAATATAACAATATTTTATAACTACATAAAATTCAAAAGGCATATATATTTTATAAATCTACATAAAATTCAAAAACAGACAAAATGAATGGTTGCCCTTGAGGGATTGTGATAGAAGAGGGCACAACAGGAACGTCTAGGGCTTGCTAATGTTCTGTGTGTTTGACCTGGGTGCTGGATACTTATTTAGTTTGTGAAAAGTTTGTAAAATTTTCTGTATCTATTAGTTTAAAAAATTGTCCTTGTGGCACACGCCTGGAGTCCCAGCTACTCGAGGCTGAGGCAGGAGGATCGCTTGAGCCCAGGCGTTCAAGGATGCAGTGACCTATGATTGTGTCAGTGCACTCAAGCCTGGGTGACAGAGTGAGAATCTGTAAAAAAAAAAAAAAAAAAAAAGTTGTCCTTGAAAATCTCTAAAGAAGATGCCACTTTGGAGACTGGGGCCAAATGAAGTAAGCAGCTTTTATTCAGAGGTCACATTTTTCAGAAAAATTTAAAACAACTGTCTGTTTATTTACTAAACACATAGTATAGCAAGATGTACCCATCTGAGAGACAAGGACCCCAACATGTGCAGACGGCCCTGCAGATTCCCTCTCCCTTCTCAGGTGCACTCTAGGGAGCATGGCTGTTGGAGAGAACAGCAGACAGACTTGCCTCTTGCTCTTGTGGGTTTTCTTTCTTTTCTTTTTTCCCCTTTTTTGCAGAGCACGTAGTGCTAAAGTTGAATAAGTGAAATATGCAGTTTTCCAGCAAATTAACAGCTTGTTGAAAACATTTTCTGCAAAAAACAGTCTCTCCCTTTGCAACCAATTATCTAAGTGCTTTTACAACTCTAAAAATACGATCTGTCTTAAATCCACTTCCTCTTGCAACTTGCCAGCCTTAACTGGCCAAGGGTCACAAAAGTGCCACTCAATACGCATAGCACTCTCTGCTGCCTGTGATTAGTTATTTATAGATCTGTCTTCCCTACCACGTTGTGAAGTCCAACGGCTGTATCATAGATATCTCTGGGACTTAGCACAATCTGTTGTTGAATGAATGAGTGAATGCAGGGATGGGTAGACAGATGAATATTTTAACAGTGATGCTAAGGGCTCAGGCCAAGTAGATGAAAATATTTTTTAAAGCAAAGTAAATATTTAAAAATAAATTTGTAACTGTGAATAAGTATGTGGATGAGATAAAACAGTATATTGTAAAAGAGCTGAAAAGTGAAGACACGTAAAAAATTACCTGGGAACGGTCACTTGAACTATGGGGCTCTCCTACCCTGCTGTGGTTCACAAACAAAACTTTGGAAGGAAGCACCAGTGTTCCCCAGCAAGGTCTGCCCAAGCTTCCCCTTGAAAGACCCAAGGGAGCCGGGCACAGTGGCTGATGCCTGTAATCCCAGCACTTTGGGAGGCCGAGGCAGGCGGATCACCTGAGGTCAGGAGTTGGAGATCAGCCTGGCTAACATGGCAAAACCCCATCTCTACTAAAAACAAAATTAGTCAGGCATGGTGGCATATGCCCGAAATCCCAGCTACCTGGGAGGCTGAGGCAGGAGAATTGCTTGGACCAAGGAGGCGAAGGTTGTGGTGAGCTGAGTTGAATCATCGTACTGCAGCCTGGGCCACAAGAGCAAAACTCCGTCTCAAAAAAGAAAAAGAAAAAGAAAAGACCCAAGGAGGATCTGGAAGAGGATTTGGGAAAAACCAAGAGCGACTTGGACTCCTACTCTGTGAGTCAGCATCTAAGAATTAGATGGAAATGAACTCTTATGTTCTATTCAGGCCGTAGGCCCCATGTTCTGATACGAAGTTTGTATTATTCCTGCTACCCACAGAGTCTCTGGAATCATAAACTCTTAAGACATTTCAGGCAGCAAGAACCGTGGAGATGGTGCAGCCCAAACCTCTCATGTATGGAAGCTAGAAGTGAGGGCAAGGAAAAGGTGGCCTAGGGCCACTCAGCTGCACAGGACCAGACGCAAGCCTTCTCTACCCACCCTAGCGCTCTCTCTAATCCACACTCCTCATATGCACTTCTTTCTTCGGAAATTGGCTCTCTGTCCACAGAGGAGGTCAAAAACAAAAACAAAAATTGGAAAAAAAAAAAAAAAAGGAATTTGGCTCTGTTACTTTGGAAAGAGATTGTCAGGTTGTATCCTGGTTGTAAGGGTCTCTGCCCCAAAAACCATGAGTCCTGGAGGGCAGGACTGTGTTTTGTTCACATTTTATTTCCAAGGTGCAGAATGATGCCTGTCATACATTAGGCTGCTGGTACATATCTGTTGAATAAATGAATGGATGGAGTATAAAAATATAGTAGAGAGTCAAAGTGCAGTTCTTATGCATGAAGACTTTTATGTGTGACTCCTAAAATTCCATTAACTCCTACTAGATTTGCCCCTCAAGGTGATGCCTTAGTTCTCCAGTAGGAAAAGAAGACAACGTCAGGAACGTCAGAAGTTTAAAGGCTATTAAATACTCGGTCAGGTTGGGTCACAGCTGCAATTGCTTTACGTCGGGCCAGCTGTGGAGTGGGTGGGAGCAGACTTTATGGCAACAACAGAAAGAGAAACATGTGCTCTGCTAGGGAAAATCACACCACAGCTTCTGATATCACCATCCACATGCAGCTCCAGTGACTTCCAACTCATTCTGTTCACACCCACTCTGGGAAGAGGCCTTTCTGGGTGCAACATGAGACCAGCCTCCTCTGCACATGTGGACCCAGGGCTCCACGGCTGAGTTCTGGAAGGGAGTCTCTCACCAGCACTCATTACAGAGCAAAGCACCACATTGCCAAACTCCTTTGGGATGACTTGGTGATTTCTCACAGTGAAGAATTCGGCACAGCAAGAAAACATGCATAAATCCAAGTTGAAGATTTCACACTCTGAGAGATGTGTACACCAGACTTGATTCCACAAACACATGAAATTAAACATACCCTTTCCATTTGGCTCCTTCCGCAGCCTGGCCAAATACCACAGCCATTGCAGCTGTTACATATGTTCCAACCCAAATCTGCCCAGAATGTCCCCACAGATGGTCTGCCAGCACTCTAGGGGAGGTAAAAGCCAACACCCACACTTAGTCATGTGTTGCCTGACTCATGAAATCCAACCCAAACCACTCGGGCAGTGAGGGGACAGAAACACAAGTTGTCTGGAGAGAGCTGTGACTGGACTCTGGCAGGGTGTGGAGCAGGTGAAAAGAGAGCAGAGCTGATGAAAGCCTCTCCTGCTGCCCTGGCACACCCCACATGCACCAGGGGCCAGTGCTGGGCTCAAAGTCAGGAAATGTGCAAGTTTAAGGAGCTTGAAGTCCAGTCCAGCCCAGCCCTTCCCACTGGCCAGGACAGCAGCAAGTAAGATGAGTACTCGGAAGAAAAAACCCAAACTGTTTTTCCTACTCTACTCTCACACACCACTCAACACAACACTTCTGACACCAGATGTGAGGATTTTTTTTCCCCCACACACCACACAGTTCTCTACTGGACACCAGCTGGCTGTCTTCTAATTCAGCACAATTCTGACACTATCTTCCTGGACACAGTATCAGGTCCCCCAGGTGAAGGGCTCAGCCCACAAGACTGCCCCCACCACAGATGCCAATCACAAGTACTAGGTTGTCACCTATACTTCCAACCGATCGGCTGTAAATTGAAGTTCCCATGATCCCCCTTCCTTCTTTCATCAATTTGCTAGAATGGCTCACAGAACTCAGAGAAACACTTTACACTTACCCACGTATTAATAAGAGATAAAGGCTGCAGATGAACAGCCAGATGAAGAGAAACAGGGCAAGGTATGTGAGGAGGATGCTGGACTTCCCTGTCCTCTCTGGTGCCACTCTCCAGGAACCTGTCCACAGCTTTCCCAAAGCCCTCCAAACCCAGGTCTTCTTGGTTTGCACGGAGGTGTTGTTACATAGGCATGACTGGTTACATCTCTGGCTACTGAATCAACTCAAACTTCAGTCCCTTTCCACCTCCCCAGAGGTCATGGGGTGGGGCTGAATGTTCCAACCCTCTAATCACATGGCTGGTTTCCCAGCAACCAGTCCCCATCCTGAGGCTATCCAGGAGCCCCCCTACCCCGAAGAGTCACTTCATTAGAAGAAAAGATGCTCCTATTACCTAGGAAATGACAATGGTCTCGAAAACTGTGTCAGGAACCAGCGTTAAAAGACCAAATATTATAACAAAAGATAATCCTAGTGTCCTTATCTACAAAGGTTTTTATCTACATACATATATATATATATATATATATATATATATATATATGCCCCTAGTTTCCAATACAAAGCCCCTAAAAATGTTTATATATATATATATATAAATATAATCTTCCTATGCCACAGTATCACAGGTTCTAATAAACATGGAACACCAATATACCCCTAACATGGCTTCAACCAACTGAACTTGCTTCAAATACCTTGCAGTTTCACATTTTTATATTTAACATATATTTTAAAAACTTCACCTGAAGGGAGAGGTGGAAGGAGGGAATTATCAGGGGTCACTTTTTGGAGTAATGGACATGTTCAGTATCTTTATGGTGGTGATGGTTTCACAGGTATATACCTGTGTCAACACTTACACAGTTAAATCAGTATAGTTTGCTATACGTTAATTGTATGTCAATAAAGCTTTATAATTGTTTTCCATTGGATATGAATAATTATTGTTGAGAGTATTCTAACAATCATTCCCCTCCCCCCTCCTTTTTTTTTTTTTAAGAGACAGAGTCTTGCTCTGCAGCCCAGGCCGGAGCAGTGATACAATCATAGCTCACTGCAGCCTTGAACTCCTGGGCTCAAGCGATCCTCCCGCCTCAGCCTCCCAAGTAGCATGCCTAGCTAATTTTTTTGTAGAATCTAGGTCTCACTATGTTGCTCAAGTTGGTTTTAAACTCCTGGCCTCAAGTGATCCTCCTAGCTTGGCCTCCCAAAGCACTGGATTTATAGGCGTGAGCCACCAAGGCTGGTCGTAATCACTCATTTTTAAAAGCGTTGAGTTTCAAAGTTCGTTCATAAGTCATCAGCTTCATTTTACAACATGTTTACCTATAGGAACCAGTTTAACTAGCAGAGTCAAGCGACAGTGCTAGGTTCCCACAGTTCCTCTGGGAATTCATTCCAGGTTCCAAAAGCAGCTCCAGTCCAGAACAATTGTTCCCTGTACTCATCCCCGCACCTGACTCCTCATCAGCAGGGAGAGGTCTCCACTCCTCTCCTGGCCTCTGCCTACCACACAGGGAATGCTTTCCTTTCTCACTCCCTGACCCTGGGTCCCTGGATTTCCACTAAGAAAATGAATGTAGATATATAAGAAATCCTGCTCAGGACTAAGCACTTACAAGATCCCATGCAGGGAACTGATAATAAAGTCTCCTGCTCCCTGATTTTAAGCGCTCCCAGCAGATGCAGAGACATGCAGAACTCGCCGGTCACACAGACGCTGTCTGAGCAGGGTGCCTTCCCCACTGCTGCAAGGCAGCCCAGCAAGGTCTATGGAACTGTGCACCATGATGCCGTCCAATATCACGGCCGCCAGGAGCAAGGGGCCTGGGCCTTCACCAGCCAAAGCTCTTGGGGTGCCCAGAGCTCTGAACTCAGGAGGCGGCTGACATTGAAACGCTGAGAAGTGGCCCCTCCTCAGAAGCCCTAAAGAGGGACTTTGCCCCACTCCACAGAGCCCAGATGAGCTGCTCTTCAGCCGTTTCTTCCCAAAGGCCCTGATTTAGCATGAGGCAAGCGGTGGCCTCCCTGTCTGTGAAAGTGGGTCCAGCAGTGGTGCCCCTTCTGCCCCGTGGGGTCTCCCAGCCCTGGCATCCTCAGAGGGAAGAGGAGGGTAGCAAGGCAGGGGTTCTGGCTCTTGCTTTGCTTCTCTTAGTTCAGTGTCCAGAGTTTGAGACCCAAGCGGCTCACAGCTCACCCCAGGAAGGAGGGTGACATTCACAGGCCTGGTTCCTCCTCATGCAGGCTCACATCCCAAACCCTCTCTCGGTGTCACACTTCAGCAGACCTACTGTGCCCACATAACCAGCTTAGGTGTTCTCCTTCTTGCTGAAGTGTAAACCAGATCACTCACCATGGAATCTGCAAGTCACTATAGTGTAAATTTCATTAGGAAACCCTGTCTCACTGCAGTCTGGGTTCTGAAGTGCCTATGGGATCTGGTGAGGCTCTAAAGGTCAGAGAACAGAAAAGAGGATGTTAGTATGTGGGCACTGGGGTAGGAGAGATGGAAGTCTTCAGTTTCTCACAACAGGAAGTTCCGGAAATATCAGAATCTGCGAGAGCAAGAGGACCCTTGGCTACAACAGGAGATGGGGGTGTTGGGAACAGCGAAGGAAGGGAAGGAAAACAAGCCAAAAATCCTCACTGCTGCCCACCTGGCTGCCTTTAGGATGCTGAGGCTCCAGGGGACTAAGCGCAGGGCTGGCCACACCCCAAGCCCCAGGGTTCTCCCTAGTTGCAGTACTTTGTAACTCAAGACAGGGCCACATCGGCAGGTGGACAAGACCAACGCTGGGGAAGGCCGGGCTCTAAATACTCATTTGTAACCAGTCACTGCTGGGAAGGCAAGATGACTTTTCTTACAGATGTGTGATGCCACAGTGATTTGTTAGGGTCCTAGTTTAACCCAAAAAAACCTATTTTACCCAAGTTTAGGACCAATAATGTTACTTAAGCCACAATCAGTCTGTGTATGACTCAGTTTTAACGGAAGATTTACTCTGAATAGCAATTTAGAAACAACCTGTCCCCTTGAGCGGGTAGGTAGACACTGGATGCCATGACCATCTTGGGGCCCACAAGGGAGGGGACAGCAGAGGGCACACACTTCCCGGCACAAGGCCTCTGCCTGCCATTTGCCTGAGAGAAGGTAGATCCAAGTCAAGTACTTCTGGAATGTTATGAATTGAGGGAAAAGAGGGTAGGAAAGAGAAGGATTTGGGAGGTGAGTCTGTGGATGCATAGCTTGGAGTGTGAAAGTGATGCCTAAACCACATCTATAAGAACTTGTACTTAATATATTAGGGCCAGCTTCACATAATATGTTACAACAGCATAGAATTTAACAGCCCCATTCACAAACCCTCTGAAAAGACTTGAGTACAATCACGTCCTAAGTAGGCAGGCAAAACATTGATTCTTTGGCCAGGCGTGATGGCTCATGCCTGTAAAGCCAAGACTTTGGGAAGCTGATGTGGGAGGACTGCTTCCAGGAGTTTGAGAGCAGACCAACCAGGGCAACATAGTGAGACCCTATCTGTGACTCTATATTTTTAAATTGAAACAAAAAAATGATTGTTGATTCTCCTCTCCCATGTTAGTCTGCAGCTCTACGCTGAGCTCCATGAGCCTGAGGGACTCCCGTCCTGCCACTTGGAGGTGAGCTCAGTGTGCAAGCTTTTCACATCTTGCAGCATGGGCCTGGGGCTCTCGGTGCTCTGCTCCCTCACACAGGGAATATGGTGGCAGGGTTAGCCTGGGCACTGGGTTGGTGGAGAATACCACTGTGGCCCACAAGAGATGTCAGAACCTAAGCACTTCCTAGGCCACCAGCCTGAGTCTGAGCTACTCCCTGGCTCACTGAGATCTGCAGATGAGAGTCAAGATGGCAGAGGTGAGAGGGAGACGCATCATGCAGGATGGGCTTCTCCACCCTGACCCTGAGTGAAGCAGAAGAAGACACCAAACTCGAGGGGATGGGGGAGCAGAGCCAAGCAGAGCAGCACAGCGAACCGCCCACCTGAGCCCACGGCGGCTGCAGGACCTCAGTGGGAGGGGGTGGAGTGCAGGTGGCAGTGGGGGAAGAGGCTGGTGACTTACGTTGTACGCATTAATAATCAGTTGAATAATATTTTTGGAGTCTCCGTCTAAAATCTCCACCGTTGTGCCAGGTATCAGGGCTGTAAAATTCTTGGGAGAAAAAGTAAAGAAAAGAAATAAGTTCATTTTGCCCTGCCAACTGTCAAAGTGAGCTTTGCTACACTGGGCTAGACCAGTAAAGGCTCCTGGTACCATATCCTGTCACCCTCTCCCACCATGAATTGAAGAAGATGCCACAGGGAACGGCAAGAAGAAATGGCATGGGTGAACAGTTGCTGCAGTAGGCCATGGAATATCCAGCCCCATAGATCCACAGGAAAGGGGCTCACAAGATCTTTCCCTACAGGATAATGTCTTGAGATGCCTCCCCTCCCACGGTAATGGACAGCTCTCTAAAAGCCCACCCTTTAAGGTTGACAGTTCCTGAGAGTTTCTTGCCATCTCTCCCCTGGAATCTGAGGCATTTCCAGGTTCAGCTTTCAGGATCTGCTCAATCTGTTCAGAAGGAGTGAAAAGGGTAACTTTTCCAAGGGTCTCAAGTATAGGTCCTTTCTTTAATAGGAAGCTGAGATACAGCTGGTGGCCTCCCAAGGACCTCTGAGGTCCTGTGGCAAAGGGGCAGCCTTGAAGTGCCCACCTTTCTTCTTTCATCTGTACTAACTCCCAAGTCTGCCACTTCTAACAGTGACAGACACATCCACTGCCTTCTGCCTGTCTCGGGACTGGGTGGGCACCCTCCCCAAGCAAGATGTATTTAGCTCTGAGGAAGGATGCTTAAGCCAAGGTGGACTTCTTCCGCCTTAAAACGTTATTTGTAAGTGAATAGGCTTTTTTTTTTTTTTTCTGTGCAAAGGAGTCTTGCTCTGTCCCCCAGGCTGGAGTATAGTGGCACAATCTCAGCTCACTGCAACCTCTGCCTCCTGGGTTCAAGAGATTCACCTGCCTCAGCCTCCCTGGTAGGTGAGATTGCAGGCATGCACCACCATGCCCTGAATAGGCTTTATCCTGCTGTCTTCCACTAAACAAAAAAGAAAAACAATCCTTTTCCCTTGCTTCATCTTCTAAAATTGATTTGGACTAAAGGAGGATAAAGAACTCAAGAAAATGTAAGTGGCATTTTATCAGTGACAACCTCAGGCAGGAGTAATAGAAAAATACAATCAGACAAAGGTTCTTTTGTGGACATTTAAGAACAAGAAGGAGAGGGAACTGCCGGGCGTGGTGGCTCAAGCCTGTAATCCCAGCACTTTGGGAGGCCGAGGCGGGTGGATCACGAGATCAAGACCATCCTGGTCAACATGGTGAAACCCCGTCTCTACTAAAAATACAAAAAACATTAGCTGGGCATGGTGGTGCGTGCCTGTAATCCCAGCTACTCAGGAGGCTGAGGCAGGAGAATTGCCTGAACCCAGGAGGCGGAGGTTGCGGTGAGCCGAGATCGCGCCATTGCACTCCAGCCTGGGTAACATGAGTGAAACTCCGTCTCAAAAAAAAAAAAAAAAAAGAAGGAGAGGGAACCATGGCCAGCTGTTCTGTGGGTGGAGGGTAGAAAGGGATTCCAGATTAAGTTCTCATTGCCTCACCATGTAAAAAAGGCAAGCTTACATTTAGCTTTCATGAGCACACTGGGGAGATTTGTAATTCAAACGTGGCCCATCTGTGACTGTGAGAAGGAGCAGGTTCATGAGGGGGGTTTCTGAAGATAATCTGAGGTGACCCAGGAACAGTTTCTTTAGACGTAACAGATCCATACATAGACTGCTCTTTCACTCAGCACATTTATTGGTTTCTGTGGGAATTCTTGCATCAGACTGGCCCACTGGTCTCCTATAGTCTGCAGGCTCAGGCATAAAGCTCTGGAATACTGGGATTAGCGATGTAGCCTGATGAGATGCCTTACTTTTCTTTGTGTATATCTTCATTTTATATTTCCCTTCTCTATTAGAGTGTGCCTCTCTCTGTTTCCATTTCATCACCCAAAAATGGGAATTCATGCTATTTTCAAGGTTTTTCTCAGAATCACATTAGATTCTATATGTTCAAATTTCCTGTAACGTATACACTGCTATGCGAATGCTTAATTGTTTCCTCCTGTTATTTTCCATTAGACCAAGACTGGGCTATATTCCACCCCTCCTTTGAATTTCCCCCATACAGGCAGGGTTGTAAACACTCCTCACCACCCCCTTCACCCTACCCCACATTCTAAACTCCCAGTCACCTTAGGGTCAGCCTGGCCCCCAGAATTAAACCACTAGCCTCCCTCCCTCCCAGCATACCTTGTACAGCATATAATGGTTTTTTGTCACTGCAAAGATGAGGTTGATGTTGTTCTCTGCCAATTTCTCTCCAAGCAAGGCAAGGGATGGATAGTCCTAGGGCAAAGGCAAAAGTCAAGGTTGTGACATTCCTAACAAGGAATGTAAAAGAAGCGAGCTTACTTGAGCACACCGTGCCTGGCTGCAATGCACACTCAGCAGCCAGCATTTGCCATGGAAGCACCTTTTCCTTAGGTGGGCCCTTAGAGTCCCTTAATAACTAAGCCTCCTTGGCAGCTCCTGAACTGAGGAGCTGAGTAGAGGAGACCCTCAAGGAAAGGACCCTCTGGCATCCACCAAACCAGATTCACTCCTCCCACCTCAGAGTGGAGAGGTGATGAGTGGAGGTTTTCCATATCTGGTGTGTGTCTCCATCCTTTCAGCAGGGAGGGGAATGAGTGGGGACACCATAGAGAATAGCCACCACATCCTGCCCTCTGCCATCAGCGCTTCTTACCTCTTTCCTCTGTCCTTTAAAACTTTTCCTCTCTGCCTCCTTGCCCTATTTTCCATCTCCTATGCCTAAACGTTAGGCCTGCCAACATGCCCCGCAGGTCCTGCTTGTGGCTCAGACAGGCAGAGGAGGTAGCCAAGCTCTGGACTAAAAGTTGTCCCATGGGGCAGGGGTGCAAAGAAAGGAGGAAGAGAGGGAGGTGAGAGGCAGTTTAACAGCGTCCTAAGGGATTTCTAGGACTGATGGGTATGGGAGTCCGCATCTGGTGAGGTCCTACAGTTACAATCCTTTTTTCAGATTCCATTATTCCTAGACAAGATGGAAGGCTTGGGCACTGACCACCTCTTGAAACTGGAGAAAACGGGCTTTTCTAGGAAAGAAAATTGGGAAGAATTCCTCTTTGGCCACCAGAATGGATTTGAGAAAGAAAAGGGTGCAGATTTTGGAGGAAAAATTGCATAGTAAGTATGCGAGATCTTGATCACTGTTCGGTCTGGGTGATAGGCATGTGGGGTTCATTTTGCTGGTCTATTATTAAGAATGTTTGAAATTTTGAAAAAATTCTTTTAAAATGCATAGTTGTGGTTATAGACCATTGGGAGTAGAGGGTCCTTGGGACCTCCCATTCCGTGCAGAACACCTCTGTCCACTCCTGACGCTGACAGGCAGCTCACACCTCTGGGAGCCCATTTCTAGACATCAGGAAGTCATGCCCTATAACTGCTATCCCAGTTGTAACCTCTGCAGGAGCACAGCATCCACCCTCCTTTAAGATCCCCTCCCCACTATGAGATCTATCCTGTTTCCCCTGGGCCACCTGTATCCCAATCCAACACTCCCCATTTAGATGCACATTGGCAGAAAGATGAACCAGCTACAGAAATCCCTGAGAAATGTTGTCAGTCAATGAGGGGCTCCAAAAACCCAGGTGGAGAAGATGGAATATTGAAACACAACACCAAGAATGGATCAGAAAGCCAGTGAATACTGAGGGCCAGAGGAAGGTTTCAAGGCTGGGTGAGTACTCAGACCAAGGGCAGGGTCACAGGAGAGGCATCGGGGAGTGGGGGGTCTGGTCCCCCGCACTCACCATCTGGTTGGATGCAGTGTACTCGTTGGCCTCATTCAGGTGGCACTGGCCGTCGTGTGGCTGCACCAGGCCTCCCAGTTTTCCATCCAATGCGATGTGGGGCACATCATCCGTTGTGAACACCAGCAAATGCAGTGCATCTTTTCGCCAGCCAATCTTCTCCTGAAGGACAGAAGGTGGATGGGTACACCGGTCTTCCTGCCCAGTCCTGCCCTGGTCATGCAGGGCACTGGCCCATCTCCAGGAGTCATGGCCTAAATCAGAGGCATTCCCCTTGCCATGTGTACCTGGGGCATACTCACAAAACCACTGGGGAGGGATTCCACAGAGGCTCTGAAGAGACACAGCCTGGACTGGAGAAGCCCAAACACACATAGATACATGTCCAAGCCTTTGCCCACTTTGGCCCATGTACCTGGAACCCCCCCCCCCAACTCCAGCCCAGCATACTCTGATCTTCTCCTTTCAATGACCCCTGAGGACAGCTCCTCCTGGACGCGTCCCCCTTTAGCCTCAGCTATTCTTCCTTCCCCAGAACAACCTTTAACCTTCCCGCCACCTGCTCCCCCATCAACATCCCCTGGTTGGCTGGGCTAGACTAAGATGATGGTTAAGTGACCACTTCAGTCCCCCAATTAGACCTGAGTCAATCAGAACAGAGCACTCAAATGACCAATAGGTGGGGTTGTCTTCTTAGGGTTTGGTAAAACCTGCCATCTATTCTGGTAGATGTAAACCACTCCAATCATTACTTGAGCCACGGTGGTGTTTAAAGTCAATAAGATCCCTTTTCTCCCTTTACTGCTCCACGATCTGGAATTTATCCAGTCTTCAGGCTAAACTCTGCATTTTTCGTACTCAGCCACTGCGGCGCCAACTCTACACAAAAACACTCCCAGTCATCATTTTTAGGAGCAGCTGGATCCTGATACAGAGCAACAAACACTGGGATATGGCTGCCTTCTTAGTAACGGCGAGAGGGCATCTCAAAATGTGTCGGTGGCAGCGTGAAGATATGAAGGATTTAACCGCTGCGGAGAGTCTTCTATACCTGCACACTTGCTACTGAAATAGGAGACTGGATTCATAGACCTTACAGGTTAAAAGCTATTGCTCTTATAAAAGATGAAGAATAGAGGGTATCATCCTCCCTTACTTATCATCATAATGGTGGATAAAACAGCCAAAAGAACTATGATATTTTCTCACTGGCTCTAGGGGCAGCATGGAAATAAAAAATAAATAAATCACAAAAGAATCAGCCAACATGAGGAGGAAAAGAAGTCTGAAAAGAAGACAGAGGACTGACAGCCAGCAGACCTATTGTTAGCAAAGGGATTAACCTTTTGGGGAATCAGTTTCCCAGACACTCAATATTCACCCAACATTCAATCATTTATCTCTTACTGCATGCCAGGCCCCATAGAAGGCACTGGGTCCAGAGAAAAGCTAATTGCAGACCCCAAAGAGCTTACAGTCAAATGGAAACAGCAACTTCAATACACCATGACAGGAGTGTTAATGAAGGAAAGTCCAATGCTAATGGAAGCTAGGGAGAGGAGGAAAAGGGAGAGGCTGCCCAGCACAGGCAAAACTTAAACTGAGCTGGAAAATTGAGGAGGACACTTCAAGGAAGCTGGAAAAGGGTGCAATGGCTCACACCTGGAATCCCAATACTTTGAACCATCCATTCAAGTGAGAGGATGGCTTGAGGCCAGGAGTTCAAGGCCAGCCGAGGCAACATAGGGAGACCACATCTTTAAAAAAAAAAAAAAAATTAGCCAGCCATGGAGATGTGCACCTGTAGTCCTAACTATTCAGGAGGCTGAGGCAGGAGGATCACTTGGGCCCAGCAGTTTGGGACTGCAGTGAGCTATGATCATGCCACTATATTCCAGCCTGGGCAACAGAGCAAGATCCTGTCTGTAAAAAAAAAAAATGAATAAATAAAAATAAATAATTTTTAAAAAATTTAAAGAAAGCTGAAAGAAGAAATAAGGAAGGAGAAGGCAGAAGGAGTGGGCATTCTAGGTGCTAACAGAATCTCAGAAGGGAAAGAAGCACAATGAGGAGGCCGGGAACATTTTAGGAACCTGGAGTGACAGCCTAGAAGGTCGCTTACTGCAATAAATGCTTAGCCATAACAGAACTACTATGGAGCTGGGATAATGGCTCCTCTTGCTGGCAGGATTGGAAGGGGCACAAAGAGGCTTCCAGAGTACTGGTGATGTTCTGTTTCTTGACTGGGTATTTTCACCTGTGAATATTTACCAAGATGTATACTGTATATATAAACTATATATAACTACATATGAAAAAATATATATAACTATATAGTTTTCTGTATGTATATTTTGATAAAGAGTTAAAACCTATTAAATAAATAAGGCAATGCATTATAAGCCATGGAGTGTGGAAAAGAGGGGGCCAGATGCCTGGGAAATAAAGCACAATTGAGAGAAAGTGTAAACTAGTAGAGTTTTTTGCAGGAAACGTGAATCTGTTATCCACAAGGGCACAGCCATGTGCTAAACACCACAGCAAGGAAGCAGAAAACCAACTTTTAATTTGACAAAATGTATTAAGAACCTTAAGGAAAATCAGAGACCTTAATAAATGGACAGATATCATTTCAGGACTGGAAAAGCCAATGGTGTTGAGATGCCATCTCTCTGCAAATTGATTTATAGATTTAACACAATCACATCAAAAGCCTAGAAGGCCTTTTTGAGAAAATGGCAAGCTGATTCTAAAATTTATATGACATTGTAAGCAATGGAAATTAGCCAAGCAATTTTGAAAAGAAGAACAAAGTTGGAGGACTTATCTTAGGTCAAGACTTATTACAAAACTACAGTAATCAAGGCTGTGGTGATGACAAAATCCTTGCAATGACAGAAGGCATAGATCAGTGGAACAGGATAGATACAACAGAAATAGATTCACACATATCTAATCAATTCAGCAGAGAATACTGGAACAACTGGATATCCATATGCCAAAAAAAAAAAAAAAAAAAATGAAGTTCAACACATACTTCTCACCACACACAAAAATTAACTCTAAGTGGATCACTGATCTAAAGGTAGACCTAAAGCTATAAAACCTCTTAAGGAAACCTGTCAGAAAATCTTTGTGACTGTGGCATAGGCAAGGATTTCTTGGATAAGGTGATTCATAGGATAAAAAATGGATGAACTGGGCTTCATTAAAACAAAAAGTTATTTGTTCAAAATCGTCTTTGAAAAATACTGTTAAGAAAAGGAAATGACAAGACACAGACTAAGAGAAAATATTTGAAAAAAAATCTAATAAAGGATTTGTTTATGGAATATATAAAGAACTCTCATTAGTCACTAAGAAAAAAACCAAACAACTGAATTTAAAAAGTGGTCAAAAGATTTGCAGAGGCAATTTACCAAAGAAGAGATATGGGTAGAAACAAGCACATGAAGAGGTCCTCAACATCATTTATCATTAAGGAAATGCAAATCTGAACCACAGCAAGATAGCCATTAGATCATTATTTGAATGGCAAACCAACAAACAAACTCTGGCAATAACAAGTGCTGATAAAGCTGTGGAATGATTACAACTCTCATAATTACCTATGAAACTACAAATCCTTTCACCAACTTTGGAAAAGTTTGACAGATTCTTATAAAGTTAAATATCCACTTACTATTAATCCAGCAATTCCACTCTTTGGTATTTACCCAAGAGAAATGAAACTTTATGCTCAAATAAAAATCTCTATGCAAATATTTATAAAAATGATATACACAATCATGAAAAACTAAAAACAACCCAAATGTCCATCAGTAGTGAATAGACACATTATAGCACATCCATACAATTAAACACTATGCTGTAATAAAAAGGAACAAGCAACAAACTACTGATAACACACCACAACATGGATGAATCTCAAAAACATTACATTAAGGGCAAAAGGCCTGACTCAAAAGGCTAATTCCATTCATATAGTATCCAGAAAAAGACAAAAATATAGGGACAGAACACAGGTCAGTAGTTGCCAAAGTGGCTTAGGGTCATGGGAGGAGATGAATGACAAAGGCATGCTGGGAAACTTTCCAGGGTGATGGAAATAATCTCTATCTCGATTGTGAGGGTGGCTATACGATTTTACGCCTAAAAAGGGTAAATGTGACTTTGTGTGAATTATCCTTCACTCAGTGATTCTACTTCAGGGGAATCTATCCACAGGAAGTATTCTGAAATACATGCAACAGTATTTTTATTAATAGTGAGAAAAAGGAAAAGGCAAGAATATCCTACTGTGCAGGAAAAGGTGAGTAAACTCAGATATCTCCTCTCCAGCCGTCAGAATACAGAGAAAGTATAAAGTTATGTGTAAATATCTACAACATAAGCCGAAAACAAAGAATTTAGCACTGTACTTGTAGTGTGATTACAAACTACTTAAGAAACAAGCATAACCCTTGTTACAGGGTAAGAGAACAAAATATCCCATAGTGTCGTTGTGGTTGGGACTGGGGTTAAGGTTATAAACAATCTTTTTCTTTTTCCATTATTTTCCAAACTGTCTTTAATAGGCAGGCAAGGGCTGGGCACAGTGGCTCACCCCTGTAATCCCAGCACTTTGGGAGGCTGAGGTGGGCAGATCATTAGGTCGGGAGTCTGAGACTAGCCTGGTCAACATAGTAAAACCCTGTCTCTACTAAAAATAAAAAAAGGCAGCGCGCAGTGGCTCACGCCTGTAATGCCAGCATTTTGGAAGGCCAACGCAGGTGGATCACGAGGTCAGAAGTTTGAGACCAGCCTGGCCAATATGGTGAAACCCCGTCTCTGCTAAAAATACAAAAATTAGCTGGGCATGGTGGTGTACGCCTATAGTCCCTGCTGCTCGGAAGGCTGAGGTAGGAGAATTGCTTGAACCCAGGAAGCAGAAGCTGCAGTGAGTCGTGATCAC
Organism: Cebus imitator; assembly: GCF_001604975.1. Taxonomy (NCBI): domain Eukaryota; kingdom Metazoa; phylum Chordata; class Mammalia; order Primates; family Cebidae; genus Cebus; species Cebus imitator. Next base: position 92,114 of record NW_016107903.1, read on the forward strand.
ACCACTGCACTCCAGCCTGGACGATAGAGCAAGACTCCGACAAATAAATAAATCAATAAATCACTAGCTGGGCATGGTGGTCGTGCCTGTAATTCCAGCTATTTGGGAGGCGTAGGCAAGAGAATTGCTTGAACCCAGGAGGCAGAGGTTGCAGTGAGCAAAGATCATGCCACTGCGTTCTAGCCCAGGTGACAGCATGAGACTCCATCTCAAAAAAAAAAAAAAAAAAAAAAAAAAAAAAGGCAGGCATAACTTCTGCAAAACTAAGCTGTGAATGTGGCAGTTCTTCCATGCCAGCTTCTTGAGGGTCTTCTGGGGACACAAAGTGGGTTGGCAGTGAGAAGACAGGACAATGTGGAACTTGGGTGCCTTCTGTTGAGCATGCGAATTTTCTTGTTGCCCCTAATTACTTGTGCAGCTTCAGCGAAACTATTCAACATCTCAAAAGCTTTTTTCTTATCATGAAAACAGGAACAATAATACAAAACATGCATTATACACTTCCATTATTCCACTTAATCTTCACTACAACCCTTGTGATATAGGTAATATGTTGCTATCTCATAGGTAAGGAAACTGGTGTTAGGAGAGGTGGAGTGGCCACCCCATCAACTAGCAAGGGCCAGAGAAGCCAGATTCAGATAAACAAACTCTCGCCTACAATCATATACAGAGAGGAACTGTGCATGTAATAAATGGGATAATTCATAAACGTGCCTGGTTCATGATAGGCTCTCAGCTTGTGGCAGCTAGATCCAAAATAAATGTTTGTTGAATGGAAGGTTGCATCTGAAATGGAAATAGCTCCACAAGTGAAGGATGGCTCAGCCTAAGAATAACAATTCTGTTTTCTGTGAAGTGGGCTCTTGTTATGTACATGGTTTTAACCAACTTGGTTTGTTAACCCAGAGGTTGGGCTGTGCGAATGAGTCGGGACATGCTTGCTCATCACCCAGGCTTGCAGGCTTGGAGCCTTTACAAGTGGTGACTCCACAGAGTATTTACATTAAAAATAATTTCCCTTATTGTTGGGGTGGCTGGCAGAGCTAGCTGTTTTGAAGGCTTGAGTTCCATATTCCACGTCTGGGGAAGGAAGCAATAGTGGGAAAGTGGATTGAACACACACACACACAAAAAAAAAAAAAAAGAAAGAAAGAAAGAAAAGAAAACAATGAACTACAAATGGAATATAGCATGAGGGCCAGAGTATACTAGCATTGGAACAGATTCTGAGGTCAAATCTTCACTCTGTTCTAACTGTGGGTCCCTGGGTCAGTCACTTCACCTCTCTTAGCTTCAGTTCTTCTTCTGTAAAACAGAAGTAAGCCTGCTTTGAAGAGGTGTTGCTATGTTTAGACAGAATGTATTAAAAAGTATTATAGTTAACACATAAAAGGGACTATAAAGGGAACTTGTAACTATTAATTCTAGGGCCAGAAACAATTTTTACATTTCTTCTTTCCTCCTTTTACTAATTGGTATGTGAAGTGACATAACTGTTACAGGAAATATGAATTATTACATACTAAACAATTTAAAAGCCTTGTATTAATTCAAAACTACAATATGATCCTACTACATGCCTTTAAAGTGGCTAAAATTTAAAAGACTGACCACATCAAATGTTGATAAAGATATGTAGAGACTGGAACCCTCACACCCTGTGGTAGGAATGTAAAATGATAAATGTTCTTTGGAAAACAGTTTTGCAGTTTCTTAAAAAGTTAAATACCTACCATATGACCCAACCACCCACTCCTGGCTACTGACCCAAGAGAAATGAAAACATATAAAGACATAAACATGAACATTTATAGCAGCTCTCTCATAGCAGGCAAAAACTAGAAGCAACCCAAATGCCCACCAACAGGTGAATGGATACATAAACTGTGCATCTATGTGATGGAATGCTACTCAGCAACAAAAGGAATAAACGGATATACTAACAGCATGAATGAATCTCAAAGTAACTGCTAAGGGAAATAAGGCAGGCAAAAAGAGAGTGGATACTAGACATATGAAATTTCAGTAAATGCAGTCTAGTATGTAGTGACAGAAGGCAAATTCATTGCCTGGTGTAAGGGAGGCAGGAGGGAGAGGAGGAAGAAATGACAAGGGTCATAAATGCACTTTTGGGGGTCCAGGATGTTTGTTACCTCGATCATAGAGTTGCTTTCGTGAGTGTACATAAATGTCAAAATTTGTTAAACTGTACACTTTCGATATGTGTAGCTCATTGTACATCAGCTATACCTCAATGCTCAGGCTGGTCTTGAACTCCTAGGCTCCAGCCATCCCAGCTTCAGCCTCGGCCTCCCAAAATGCTGGGATTACAGGCATGCGCCACCACACCAGGCCCAAATACTCTTTCATTTAATAGCAGTATCCACACAGAATTTACGTGCATGGGCTCAGGTGTCTGGCCCCACGTCTGCCTTGTCTTGTTTTTGTGATCTTAGACAAGTTACTTAATCTTTCCCTAGCTCAGCTTCCTCGCTTATAAGAGGGAGATAATAATAGTATTGATAAAATAGGGCTGTTGAGAGAATTAAACAAGATGATACATACTGAGCACCCCACTCAGTACCTGGTATGGGATAAACAGTAATTAATAGTTATCATCATAGTGTTTCCATGGAATTGAAAAACTGTCACTTATGTCTATAATTCTGAAGCGCATTATCTTATCTTTAGATTGTATTAATAGAATTATGGGTGATGTTTTTTCCTTTCAGCTTACCTACATTTTCTAATTTTTTATGTTGAATATATTCTCTTTTTACAAAAAATAGTTTTTAAGAGAAGGAGAAGATCTACTTATTTAGCTGAACTTTTCTCCATGTCTCTGAGTAAAGCCAAAACGTAAACAAAACCAATTTCACGAAATATGACAGAGGTGAGCCTCAGATGAAAGCGTCAGGGTACGTGGGGTGGAAACGCGCTGGACACAGACTCACGAAGCCTGGGCTCCAGTCAGGGCTGTGAATCCTGCAACTTCTCTTTGTTCACTGGTTAAATTCACCACGAGGTCTGTTTCCAGCTCCCACTTCCACACGCACGCGATGGAATGCCCTCGCCTGTTTCATCTCCCACAGAGATAGGTAAAAGGACTTCCCTCTCTACCTATTACAGGGATCTCACAGTTCTGGTCCTAGACCCTAGGATGCCTTTCAGCCAGCGCTCTCCTCTCCTCTAAACAAACTGGCCTGTCCTCCCAACCTCCCTCTGACCTCACCACCCCAAGGGAAGATGTGCTCCTCCCTCCTTGAGGAAATGCAACCCTGCAAACCCCACCCTCTTTGTGGAGAATTTATTCCATCAGTCACTCTCTCCTCTGGTTCCTTCCACATGCCTACAAATATGCTCATGGCCCACTAATAACAAGACTTCGGCCTTCTTTTGACCCTGCTACGCCACCAAACTTTCATAACTCGACTCTTTTTTAAGACTAGCAGACCTATTCCATTTCCTCCTCTTGGTTCCTTAAAATTTGACCTTACTCTTAGTCATCCATGAAAAGGGGAGGCGGGAATGAGATGGAAGACCGGCCCTTCCCAGTCCCTGAGAAAATTAACAAAAACGGACTCCTCCCAGGAGGGAAGACAGACTTGCTGGCTTGCTCGCTTCCAACATCTGGGCCCCAGAGAACATAGGGATTGGCAGGGGGAGAAACAAATGGTTAGGGAGTAAAGGACCTGGTTTCACTAGTTTGACGACACAAACTTCCAGCCTGTGGAGCAATGTGGCTTCTTAGGGCTGAAAGGAGTCACACTCTGCGGCTACAGGTCTGACAAAAAAGGAAGTCACTCAGAGGACCAAGAACAGCTTCCATCCTTCTCTGCCCCACCCGCCACAATTTGTCCCTGGCCTCTGTCGCACCTAACTTTCACCCACATGGTAAGGTGGCTCCATGGGAAGCCACAGGAGCCAGGAAGAGATGTTCTAGACACCAGCTGCACTTGGCAGGTAAAATGAGCACGTACAGCAGAGTTCGTGGTCACTGTAGACAAATAGAGGGGAAGCTCAGAGAGTGTGCTGCTGAGAACCAGAGAAGACAGGCTCCAAGGGGCTACAACAGGACAAAAGCACCAGCAGGTGACTGCGTAGAAAAAACAGAGAAAACGTGTAGCACCTGAAGTCTGGAAGGAACCCCAGATGTTCTTGTACAGCCTCCCATCCAGTGCAGAGATCTTTCCTCCAGCACCCGCCACCTGGGTATGGGACCCACACACATACTCATTGCCACACTGCTGAGCTCTCGTTGTTAGAAAAGTCTTCCATGGCCCAGCACGGTGGCTCATGCCTGTAATCCCAGCACTTTGGGAGGCCAAGATGGGTACATGACCTGAGGTCAGGAGTTCAAAACCAGCCTGGCCAACATGGTGAAACCCTGTCTCTACTAAAAATAAAAAATTAGCTAGGCGTGGTAGCACATGCCTGTAATCCCAGCTACTTGGGAGGCTGAGGCACAAGAATTGTTTGAACCTGGGAGGCGGAGGTTGCAGTGAGCTGAGATCACACCACTGTACTCCAGCCTGGGTGACAGAGCGAGACTCTGTCTCAAAAAAGAAAAGAAAGGAAAAGTCTTCCTTACACTGGACTCCAACCTACTTTCCTATGGCTACCCTAGTACATCCCCTGGACTAGCCAAAGGGTCTATTCCCTCTTCTATAATGATACCTGAGGTCAGTTACTGTACTTCTTCCCATGGCGTCTCTCCTCAGAGGATGTGGTTCCCACATCCGGCACCATCTACTCATGCCCTCTGCTCTCTCGCTGTCAATGTCTGTCTTAAACACAGCTCCCAAAGGCAGGCCAGGCATGGTTCCCTGGATGCGATCTGACCTGCACAGAGGACTAGGCTGAAAAAGTGGCCTGTGAGCTCTGAATTAGACCTGGAGCATGCGGCCTGTGTTTGGCAGCTGAGTCTTCCTACTGGCTCAAGTTAAGCCTGGGGGTCCCCAGGTCCATTTCATAGTAACTTATTTATGCAAATGGATGATGGCAGAGCATGAAAAGTGAGACAGGCAGATTCAAGGACGCCCCGTGGGAAAGTGTAGGGGAAGGCTCAGACCTCCAATTCCTGGGAATCTGAGGAAAGCCAATGTCTCACTCAGCTGTCAGAAAACACAAGTGGGGCCTGCCTGAACATGGGCTGGCTCATTGACCTTGACTTGCTAGTTGAAACACAAGGGAGTTCCGGAATAAAGATGACATCCCAGAGACTGTAGCTTTAAATTTCCAAGTTCTCTGATTCTGTGGTCTATCTGCCTAATTAAAATTAACAGCTGTCCAAATGAAGAGGCCCTCAAGACTGTTATCAATGCAGCCCACAGGCCCCAGTTGTCACAGAAGAGTCACCAGGCACAGGCACTCTTTCGCTGGAAGAGATCCACCATGTGAAAAGCAGCATCTGGCCTCAGTGCTGTCTGAGAAAGCCCGAGACCACAGCCAATGGGTCTGAGACACCCTCCAAATTAGGGATGAGAAGACAGATATCAGAGTTTCCATTTTACAGGCAGGGAAGCCAGGGGCAAAGAAGCATTTCACGTATCCATCGGCATGCTAACCTTGCGTCAGTACCAGTGGCCTCCCTGGAAAACCCTGAGGGCTGACAGAGTCACATGCTAACTGTTTCTGATAGAGAGGAAACTCTTAGCTCCAGAAAAAAAGGGCACATGCAACTGTCTTGCCCTGAGACTGTTTCAGTATCATTCTACAGTGGCAAACTGGGTCATGTGGGTAATTGTGATGGTTCCTCAGACTGGGACTGTGCTCTCTTTGGAAGCACACCCTTCCCACTTCTCCATTCCTATGTGACTTCAAAAGCTGGCAGACACTCTGTTAAGGTTAAGCCATACCAGCAACTCTGGTGCTGCCATTTGTGGCTGTAAGACCTTTGAGAAGTTATTCAACCTTTCTAGACTCGTTTTCTCATCAAAGGAGACGGTAAAGCCACCTTCAAAGGAGTATGTGAAAGAAACCCTGCTAAATGCCTGGTACAGAGCCTGGCTCTCAAAAGCACTCTGCCAGTGGCGATCAACAGCATCATCAGCACCAGCATATCACCGGGAAGCAAGAGACCAGGATGACCCATTGAGAGAGAAGAATGCTATAACTGAACCACCGGTCCGAAGGAGCCAGTCCTTCCAGAGTCTGTGTTCTGGCTGTGCCTTAGATCGTACACAGACATCAGTCCTACAACTAGAGTGACTCCAGTGGAGACGGGCACCATGGCTACTTAAATTCCGCATGCCCCACAGCATTTAACAGGACGTCTTGTAAGTACTTGAGACATTTTCAAACGCAGTAACAAAACACTGTCCAACAACCTTTCTGGCAAGCAGTGAGGAAGAGGGGAACAGGTTTTAAGGCAGGAATGGGGAAGGGAAGTGGACTGACCTGGCCAGCCAGTGGGCAGCTCCCACAGTAGATCTGAGCTTGGGGACAGGGGAGTCTTAATTCAAACATAGCACATCAGGGAAAACAAGGTTACATGGCCTCTGTGATTGGTATTCTGAATCGTGTTGACATTCAGGCATATTTCCATCCCTTTAAAACAACAAACACATTCTTTTTAGTTTGTTTTTCCTACATCCATCCACTCTTTGCAATGAAATATCTTTTTGAAATAGCCTGTTCTGTGGCTAAACTTAATGAGGCCAAAAGTGTAGTAATTCTTCCCTTGGGAAAAAGAAATCCTGGTCTATGACTCAGGATATGGACATTCCTCTTGAGCCCAAACCCCAGCAATGTGCAGGATAATGCTTCTAATGTGTTCTCTGTGACAGGGTCCAATCTGAATTCTAGGTTGAACCATACGAATTTTCCATTTTTTCAGGAAAAAAAAATTAATAGGCAAATACCAAATATCATCAATAGTTAAATATCAATAATTTTATACAGTTCAAGCTAATGTTGCCAAACAGGTTGTTTTATTTTCCTTCTAATGGATCTGCAGGCTCAAATAAAAACCCAGAGGACAGTGACTTCTCATCCATCTTTAGTTTTCTCCACCCTACCTGCCACTGAACATTTACTGGATAGCCAAAAAAAGCCTCCTGAATGGAAAAGTATTACCAAGTAACAGTACTGCTGGTTCTGATTTAATGAATTTGCATGAAGCACTGTAAATTCCATGGAGGCAACCTGGTAGATGGGACGGTGGAAGTCCCATCCAGGATGGGACAAGCTTGGGACCAGAAGAACCTGGTATTACTGAACTTCAGAAGCATAAAGGCACCTGTGAGAAAGAAGCCTTTGTTCACCAGATATTTAATAAGGACCTGTTATGTGCCCAGCAGTGTGTGGTGCTGGGAATATACAGTCATGAGAAAAAAAACTACATAGTACCTGCCTTTAGGGAGTTTACTATCTCAAAGGGAGGCAGGCATTCTAGGAATGCTTCAAATAAACAAAAATAAGATGATAACTGGGACAGAAGTGATTAAGGAGCCAGGATATCCTGATCTAGTCAGGGCAGTCCATCAGAGAGGGCTTCTCTGACAACTAGACAGTAAAGCTGATATCTGAAACACAAACAGGTACAGGTTAGACATTAGAAGGAAAACAGATTCAGAGTGAGGAACTGAGAATGAATAGGTGGAGCACAGGGACTTCCCGGCCAGGGAAGCTACTCCGTGTGATAATATAATGGTAGCTACCTGTTGTCATACATTTGTTAAAACCCACAGAAATGTACAACACCAAGAGTGAACCCTATGTGAACTATGGACTCTGGTTGATAATGATGTGTCAACACTGACTGGTTCACTGACTGTAACAAATGTACCACACTGATGTGGAATCCTGATGGTGAGGGAGGCTTTGTGTATGGTAGTCAAAAGGAAGTCGTGGGAATTCTGTATTTTCTATTCAATTTTGCTATAAGGCTAAAACTGCTATTAAAAAATGAAATCTATTGAAAGAAAGAAAGAGAAAGAAAGGAAGGGAGAGAAAGAGAGAGAGAGAAGGAAGGGAAGGAGGGAGGAAGGGAGGAAGGAAGGAAGGAAGGAAGTCAGGAAGGCAGGAAGGCAGGCAGGCAACAAGCCAGCCAAGAATACAGGGAAGGAGTATCAAAGAAAACCAGGAAAACAGGGAAGGAGTATCCAAGCAGAGGAAACAGCATGTGCAAAGGCCTTGCCTGAGTCAGAGTAATGGACTCCAGGTCACTGTGGCTGGAATGCAGAGGCCACAGGTAGAGGCTGAGCAGAGAGCTGGGCAAGATGAGCCCAAGAGCAAATTCCTGTATCCTTTCATCTTTGCCCAGTGGACATTCCAAGCAAGAAGGAGCCTCTGACTTAAAATAAAAAATTGGGCCAGGCGTGGTGGCTCACACCTGTAATCCAAGCAATTTGGAGGCCAAGGTGGGCGAATCACCTGAGGTCGGGAGTTCAAGACCAGCCTGACCAACATGGTGAAACCCCGTCTTTAAAAAAAAAAAAAAAATTGACATTCTCACCTGGTACAGAAATAGATCCCCAGCCATCAAAGGGGCCTCCTAGCCTTTCCTGGGACAATTATCCCCTGCCTTGGTCAGTGAAGGGAGCCACCAGCATGTGCAGACACCTCCTAAGCACAGGTGGCGGGCAGGCACGTGGCTGGTTTACACTAGAGGGCAAAAAGAAACGCAAACTCTCCCACATGCCCTGTTCACAATACTGAGTTATGACTCAGCCATTTCCCACTGCTCAATCCAGAACAGCAGCTGTCGGCAAGGCTGTGAAGCCCACAACACGGCTCACGGCAGAGGGCAGAGCAAGGAAACCATGGAGTCCTGCACTTGAGATGTCACCTCAGAGACCAAAAAAGTAGAAGGATTCAGGAGTGCGCATGAAACAACTGCCGTCTGCCACATAGAAAGCCAAGGGAAAGCAGCGCCACCCTGTCCGACAACAACCCCGCAGCGGGGAGGGTCTGCGCACCTGCATGCACAGCGCCCAGGGAAATCCAGTGCTTTATGGTGTTTCCCAAAGACACGGCAGCACAAGAAAAGCAGGCAGCCTGGCGCTGGATCAAGCCCAGAAACCTGTGGTGCGATGTGCTAGCAGAAGCAGCTCACACGTGCTGAGACAGACAGCCCAGAAGCAGAACATGTGGTGGGTCCCTCCCATCAGGTGGTGCAGAGGTTTGAGGAGTTGGGGGATGCCTCCCTTGAGGAAAGAGAGGCAATTTCCTATATTTCTCAACTCATGCTTGGAAAAGTGACACAAGTCTGAGGTCTAAAAGAAATCAGGCAACAAGTCAAAAGAAACCAAGTCCATTCTGCAGGAACTGGGAGCTGGGACAGGGCAAGAGGATGCCCTAAGTTGTGCCTGACTCTGGGACTGGGGAATTTTCCACATTTTACAGGTAGCTGCAGCAGCTCCTATTGGGTCTGAGGCTTAAGCCTGAAACAAAGAGACAAAAAAGCAAAATCAAAGGCCCTGAGCAAAGGGGACAGGGCTGTGACCAAGTCCTCTGCAACAAGTGGCATTGGCTGGCACAGATGGAAGGCAGCCTGGGAGCATCTCCCTCCAGCCCTGTGCCTCCCTGTATCTCTCAGACATGTGCTCTGACGCCTGGAGAAGTCAGCTGGCTTCCCTGGAGCCAGCCGATAGCAGAAGAGGCAGAGCTTGAGTCAGGAAAACATGACTCTAAATTCAGTGCCTTCCTAGATTTGGAATGTATTATTTTTTAAAAAAATTAAATAGGCTGGGTGCAGTGGGTCACACCTATAATCTCAGCATTTTGGGAGGCTGAGGTAGGCAGATCACTTGGGCCCAGAAGTTCAAGACCTGCCTGGCCAACATGCCAAAACCCTGTCTTTACTAAAAATACAAAAATGTTAGCTGGGCAAGGCTGCAGTGAGCCATGATCACACCACTGCACTCCAGCCTGGGCAACAGAGTGAGACTTCCCTTACAAAAAAAAAAAGAAAACGAAAAAAAATTTTTTTAGGCTGAGTGCAGTGGCACATGCCTGTAATCCCAGCACTTTGGGAGGCTGAGGTGGGCGGATCACAAACTCAGGAGTTTGAGACCAGCCTGGCCAATATAGTGAAACCCCGCCTCTACTAAAAACAGAAAACTTAGCTGGGTGTGGTGGTAGGTGCCTGTAATCCCAACTACTCGGGAGGCTGAAGCAGAAAACTAGATTGAACTCAGGAGGCCGAGGTTGCAGTAAGCCAAGACTGTGCCATTGCACTCTAGCCTGGGTGACAAGAGCAAGACTCCATCTCAAAAAAAAAAATTTTTTTTAATAAATAAATGCAGTGCCCCTTGCTCTGTGGTGCATTATTGCTACTTCCCAGAGCACACAGTCACTGAGTAATAACAAGGGCACAGTATTTCAAATCAACAGAACTCGTTCACATTCTGGTTCTACTCCTTACTAAGTGCAATTAATCCTTGCACTCAGTTTCCACCCCTGTAAAATGGGAACAACTCTTAGAGTTCTACCAATATACTGTAGGACTCTGGTAAGCATCCTTCAGCAAGAATCACAGCTCTTTTGAGGCTGTGGTCTTCATTTTAGATAAGATATTCTGGCCAGGGAAGAAATGTCTCAATTCCTGCCAAAAAGAATTTATTCAATATATAAATTTACCTTGTTTAAGACTTCTTCATCCATCTATTTCTGAGAGGACATAAATGCTATAAAAATGGAACACATGATGCAAAATTAAGAGAATCAGGATTAAAATAGAAACTCTGTCTAAAGAATACAAAGGATAAGTGCCAAGGCTCTAGCAGTGAAGACAAACAGGGAAACGTGCTGGGTTGCATGGATCCTATTTTCTGGCTGACAAGAACAAGCAGCACATAGAACACTGTACAGCCAGCATGTACCCAGCCAAGTTCAAAGTGCAACTTCTTTAACCTGGGAGCCATGATGAACAACAAAGTGATCACTGACAACTTGGGAGCCAGAGCTTCCAGGCAACTGCTCACCCTCTGTGCTCCCTAGGCCAAGGACACTCCCTGTTTTGAGAGAATAGAAAAGCAGACACATTTCCAGTCTGAACCACACATCACACTTCTGCCTGTACAATTTCAGAATAAACAACTTATAGCCAAATTCCTGGCAGAGAAACCATTATTCTGACCATAAAAAAGTATAAACAGGTTCAATCACAGGCTCTGGGTAAAGATAAGAAATTATGCGCAGTGGCATTCTCCAACTCTAATTCAGCCAGGAACAGTGCATTAGAAAAAATGCCTGCCTTGATGAGAGAGGTGTCCCTTAGCTATGGATGCTGTTAGATGGCCTCTCATAGCAATGTGACCTGCAGGGGATAAATAAGGCAACTCAAAACTTCCACTCATAGAAGCAGGGTCCTTATCATAAATGAAATGAATCCTAAATAGAAGCAGGTAGTTTCCTTCTTTTCGCAAAGAACAGCGTTCCAAGAGCAAGCCACAGAGGTGGGATTTAAAGTCAGACACGTGAATATTCCATATCCCTAAATCCCAACAAGTTGATACCTAACAGCCCATCCAGGGAAACACGAATAAGAATGAAACGAGAGTGAAAATAAAGCCAGGACAAAGTGTTCCCTATGGCACTGGGAGATAGGCCTGTTATCAGCTCTATCCAGGGCGCAGGGTCAGGGGAAGTAGAGCGTGCAGTGCTGCCGGGGAATTGCCCAGCCAGCTCCAGCCCTTATGAGGCACAGAGCCAGCTCCACAAAATTCCAGGCCTTCTCCCTCTGTTCCACTGTTTGCAGGATTCAGCGGAAGGGCCTTTAATCTGGGCAGATCAGGAGGAGGCACAGCATTCAGTAAACAAAGTAAGGGATACTCAGGACTTACAAATGATAGCCAAGACCTGCTTCAAATATGGGTGTGGTTGGGAATACAAATGAAACAAGACTGGTCATGAGTTGCTAATCATTAAAGATGAACAATGAGCGCATGGGGTTTCATTTCACCATTCTTTATTCTGAAACTGTTCCAGAATAATAAATAAATAAATAAATAAATCATACATATTCACTGTGGAAATTTAGGTAAATATTAAACAAAAAGCCACTAAGAAGAAAATAAGCCTGTCACCTGTCAGAAAAATATCCTGTCACCTAAGACAACTACTGTTATCATTTTGTTCAATTTCCAATCTTTTCCACATTTTCTTTCTTTTGCTTGCAAAACAGAAGTATACTGTCCATATTGGTTTATAACCCGCTTGCCATGTCCATCTTTATCTTATGTATTATTCTAAAAATTCTTAAAATGTTAAAACATTGAGTTGTATCTTCCCTAAGGACAATTTTTCCTAGAAGAGGGAGCGTAGAGAGAACAAAGTTACTATTAGAGCCAACTGATACTAATATCTTACATATTTTTCTTTTTTCTTTCTTTTTTTTTTTTTTTTTTAAGACGGGGTTTCACCATGTTGGTCAGGCTGGTCTTGAACTCCCAACCTCAGGTGATCCACCCGCCTTGGCCTCCAAAGTGCTTGGATCACAGGCGTGAGCCACCACACCCGGCCTCTTACATATTTTTCAAGTCATTAAATATCTTAGATAGTATGACTGTTGCATAGTCTTTATCCCAAAGGTATTCCATAAACTACTTCCAATTTTTTGTTACCATAAGGCTGTGGTGAGCCAGGAAGGATGATATATATTATAAATAGGTGATGTCAAATGAGAAAGAAATTGCTTAGTATGCGCCTGAACATAAACTGACAGCACAAAGGAAAAGAAAAGGCGAAGAGAGATGCTGGAGGCTGATCAGCTGCATAATTCTGAGCAATTATTAACTTTCCAGGTATTCCCTTTTGTAAAGGTCATGGTGAGGTATAAGAGAAAATCTGAACATGTACAACACTGAAACTAGCTCACAAAGTACCTATCCATCAACAATAATTCACCAGGTCCAGATGATGAATTAAGAAAATCTGCTAGCATCGCCTCTGAAATGCTTGAGTCTTGAAATACTGAGTTTTCAAAAGGTTGAAGAGTTCATCCATCGGGGATGGCACAGGAAGGTTCCATAGACATAAGACTAGATCAAATGGCTTCTCAAACACTACTGTGGTCCAAGCGATCAATCATGCCCTTTCAATTCATCTAATTAAATAAAATATACTCCGACACTGCTTAGGCCTGTAATTGGGGTCTTTCTTCAGAGAAAAACGAATCTGTCTCTCAAAAAAAGAAAATCCATAAAATCCTCAAGGTGGGGAGATGAAGGGGATCCTATGTCTTCCCTGTACTATTTTTTTCCTACCAAGAAGCAGAATTTGGCTGAATGTCTGTGGAGAAAACACCTCCTACAGTCAATATCTGAAAGTCAGTCAAAAATAATAATCTTTCTTTCTGAATCAATGTCACAAACTATTTTGTGAAAATTTGAAAGGTTCAGAACTGAATACATTCTAGCTATGTTGCGTGTGGCTCTCTCAGACTGCTAAAAGACACCAGGGACTTCTGAATCAAACCATTTGGCTCTGGCCAGCAGCTGGGAAGAGGCCATACTGCAGCCGTCCTGGATAGGAAGCCACTATCTTCTTCTCCAGGAGGGGCCCACGGACTCTGTGACGAGCAGAACCACAGTGGGACCAAGAGAACGGCAGATGGCCCTGCTGCTTTCTTTACATTTTACCTTCTCCTTATTCATTTCCGTCTGTCATTTTGGTTTTTTATTTCAAAAAGGACAAGTGCAGTTTTCTTCCCATCTTGTCAAGGATTAAGTGGAGAGGAAATATGAGTCTGTATGACACAACAGACTCAAGCTCTGAGGTCAGAAACTATGTAAGTGAGCAATTAAGTACTTATCATTAGTAAGTGAATAGCAGCTGCAGGCTCTCTAGACCGAGTTCTAGCCTCTGACCCTGCCCTCCCCAAATGGAAGAGTCCCCACCTATTTTGTTTTTTTTAAGACGGGGTTTCACCATGTTGGTCAGGCTGGTCTCGAACTCCCGACCTCAGGTGATCCGCCTTGGCCTCCAAAGAGTCCCCACCTATTGAGGAATCTGCCAGAATTTCCAAGAAAGCATAACCAATTATTCACTCTATTGATGACCACTATGAAAAAATCTAAATGTATACACAAAGACTAGGAAGAGACACACACATTTTTAAAGTATGTGTTATGATAGTGAATTCAAGAGTGGGTTTTTTGTTGTTGTTGTTGTTATTGGGTTGTTTCAACAGTAGAAAATTACTTTAAAACTATGTTATTATTAACATTCCATTTATACATTTTGCTAAGATTGGAACCTCTCGGAGCATGAGTTCATTTCTGATCTAAGTCTAGGCCCTCCCTCTGGATTATATATGACAGAGAAGTAGGAGGTAAACAAATAACTAGAACTGCAACCAAAGATGTCACACAATTCTTTTTCAACTGGGTTTCCCAAAAGAGCAATCTCTAAGATTTGTCAAAATTGATCCAGAAAGTTCTACAAGCTTCTATGCCTATGACGTGACGTTTACTTTTTTTCCCTCAAAAGAAACCAAAAAGCCAATGTATAAATGCAGAACAGCTGTCTTCTGGCAGACAGTACTCCATTGCACACAACCACACCCTGACACAGAGACATACACCAGCCCAATCCATTCCCGAGCTCCGGCTGATTTGATTGCTGTAGATTTCCCAGAGGTTCCACTGAACTCATTCTCTGACTTTGGGGGGTCAGGAGCCACATGCTGGGGCACTCAAAGTCTCCTGCAGGAAGTACCAACACCCACTGACACTCTCTACTTTGACCTCCCTGTGCAGGGACAGGACCAGAAAGGAAAGTTACCTTGCAGACGGCAGCCTGGAGTACTGCATCAAAGCCCCCCTCAGGGGCATCTCGGTTCCGGGACACCCTCTGTTTCCGAACTTCCTCATTGAAGCTGTCCACTCTGTCTGTGAGAGGCAGCAGATGGCGGAACCCAAAGGAGGGGACGCAATTTGGAAACAACTTGTAACTAGAGAGAAAGAAGAGAAGAGTCACTTTTCCATCATTGTCTGTAAATCTTAACCAAGTGTTCTGAGCATTCACTGTGTGCCTTCAGAGGCACCAATAAATATTTACCCAGCACCTACTACACGCCCATAGGACAGGCACAGCGAGCAAAGATAAATAACGTAGTCCTTACTCTCCAAACATCAGCCCTAAACTGCAGGCAAGAGAGCATATGCCAAGTTGTAAATGAATGGTAGGGGCAAATGGTTCAAAGGAAACAGAGATAATAGTAGGCTACTGTGATTGGAGGAAGGCTTGTCATGGGCCTTGAAAGACGTGTGGGACCCAAGGTGTGCGCCAGCCTAGGCACAATGGAGAGGAAATGTCCTCTGGGCTAAGGAACGTGGACTATGTCCAGTGAGGGCAATGTAAGTGAAGTTACTCCATGCAGCCAGCTTCTACATCGATTCTGCTGTTGCTGCCATGTGACAAAGGATCACAGGATCACATAACTTCATCATGTCAACCCACTCAGTAACCAGGATGTGCAGGCACACGAACAAATGCTCAATGGAACAGGAATGAAATCATCTTATCTGCTGCTTCATTCATTTCTAAATATTGTGCTGACAAACTACCAATTCTGCTAAATGCAATAAAAATTATTTAGAAACTAAGTATCTTCAAATGAAAAGTTATATCTGGAATTGGGAAAGAAGGAAATATTGCACATCAGTAATAGGTTAATACCAAGCCTTTCTCCTGAAATATTGGGTGAGCTCCTTTTCAGTCTTCTGCGGAGGCTACAGCTGGCCCCAGTCCTGAAGTTACTTTCCATTACAGCTCTAAGAGTTTCAGCTTGATCTAGACCTAACAAAATTGGAAGAGAGAGCTTATATTGTTTTACATATGGGTTCACAAAGTAAAGGGAAGAGTGTCCAAGCCAAAGAAGAGCATGTGCAAGAGTCCTGTGGCAGGAGGGAGCACAGAGTCCAAGGACGGAAGGTGGCTGGGGGGGCTGCAGTGCAGAGTAAGGGGTGAGGAGGGGCGAGGAGGAGCCTAGAAGGCAGGCTGGGCCGGACTGTGCAGGGTGTCTGACTGTGTTAAGGAAGTGCCTCTTTCAGAATAAATGAATGATGGAAAACGAGCACTAACAGGCCTGAGGGAAAGGCTTTATCATCTAATTCAAGCCACACGCCTGAGAAAGAAAACAGCTAGGAGGACCCTGCCTTAACTGCCGTCAAAAAGCAGCCTCACCAGGGCAGGTCTGGGCAGGCTCCCCTCTGTAAAGAGGCAATCTTTGGCTCTGTAAGGGGCCGTTCCATTCCCTTTCAGGGCTACAGTCCCTGCTCCGTCCACACAGTCACAACAGCACAGCACAGCGTCCCCAGCAACAGGCCCACCCTGCAGAGAATCAATCAGTCCCACTCCTGTGATACTTGCCGCTCTCCCTCTCAAGGCCAAGGCCGGCAGGAGGGGCGATGAGCTCTCCCTGCCTGGCTTTCCTTTGTGTTTCTTTCTTCTCCTTTCCTGAAATCTTCATGAACGCCTTGTGCTTGGACAGGTGGAACTCGCTTTTAACCTTAACCTGCAGCCACCCAAACTTTCCATTACCTCCTAGTTTTCTCATAAAAAGAACAATCATGGATATTACATTCCCAGCTGGAAGGAGGAACTGAGGTCCCATCTTCAGCTACTTGGCAAGTGGATAACAGGCCCAGAAGGAAGTAAATCTATCCAAACTCTCCCCCTCTCTTCCTCCAAGATCCTGCATTCTCCTATGTGGCTCTGGCCCATGATTTAGGACTTCAGGTGTGTGTTTTTGTTATACTTGGTCAGGTCCGTTGTGGACAGGGAGGAAAAACACTGAATAATAATTGCTGTTTTACCAGGAACACTGTGAGCAACTCGCTACAGCTCAGCATGTTTTACCTCCTCCCTTTCACTCCCGCAAACAGAAAACACCAATGAGCAGATACATTTTTACTGCAAAGAATGACTGTTAAGAAGTTAGCAATGAGAAAAGCAGTTGCCAGAGAGGTCGTCATTGCAGAGAATTGACTATAACCAAGCCAGAGTCACTTCATACCAAGAGGCGACTTGGTATGAGCCTTGTCACACAGACCCTAGGCGTGTCTCCACTGCCCCCGGGATAGGATGTCACCTGTGACAAGTTATCTGACTTAATCCAGAACAGCCATCTGAGTGGCCTGAAGACCTGGATGTTTTGGGGTCATTCCGGGAGACCAGCCCACCCCTCTTGTGTGTCTGTGCTGCAGGACCCCAGATAAGCACCATGCACACGGAGTTACTAAATTGAGGATTATTAACAAGGGAGATAAAAAAATAAAACATATATGGTTAAAGAGCCAAAGGAGTGTCTGTATGTATAAAAAGTGAATCCAATTTGAAGACACCAGACCGAGGCAAATCCAGAAAATAATCTAATGCCTCAGGACAATATCATGGATCAAGCTGACATGGAAAGGCTCTCCTCTAACTCTAATCATATGGAACCACTGGATAAAATGTAATTAAAAAATTTTTAATATATACCCTAGACTGGAAGCTTAGAAAGTAAATCCCAGAAACGAAGAGGAAACTATTCAATAAATGAATGAACCTTTCAGAAGTATTTGGTTTTAGTGAAAAGGAAAAAGAAAGAAAGAAAGAAAGAGAGAGAGAGAGAGGGGGGGAAAGAGAGAGAGAGGGAAAGAGAGAAAGGAGGAGCCAAAAACCAAATGAATGGATTTAAAAGAATTGGTGGGGGCCAGATGCCATGGCTCACACCCGTGATCTCAGCACTTTGGGAGGCTGAGGCAGGCAGACCACCTGAGGTCAGGAGTTTGAGACCAGCTTGGCAAATGTGGTGAAACTCCATCTCTACCGAAAATTTAGAAATTAGCTGGGCGTGGTGGTGAGCGCCTATAATCCCAGCTATTCAGGAGGCTGAGGCAGAAGAATCACTTGAACCTAGGAGGTGGAAGTTGCAGTGAGCTGACATGGCACCACTGCACTCCAGCCTGAGTAACAGAGCAAGACTCTGTCTCAAAAGAAGAATAGGTGGGAAATGAGCAGGCACTCATGCCAAGGACCTTCCAATGTGTCAGGCCTTGACTGAGGCCCCATGGCCTTGGAGCAGGGTCTACCATAAACAGATGCTGAGCCTCAGTCCTGCATAGGGCTGAACACTGGAATAGGGCTTTCTGCACAAAGCTGAGCACTACAAAGAGCTGTGTGCCACTAAAGCCAGAAAGGGAAACACTCCAGCCACTGGTCTAGGAAAGCGGCACAGAAGCAGACCATCTACCATGGGTGAGATGAATTACCCAAAAAAACCGTAACTCCAGGCCTGAGCAATTGGAACACACTGCTTTTACGGCAAATAAATCCCCAAATGAAAAATTAACAGAAAAACTAGTCCTACGCTGAACTTGGAGATTCTCGACAGCAGCAAACATAAAACTGCTCTGCAGAGATGCCCCCACAACCTCCAGTGAAGATGTACTAGTGAAAAGCTTGTAAATCACATGAGAAACAATTCATTAGGGCATGTCAGTAGGTCCAGTACACTGACCTGCTGTAGATCCCCCTGAAGGATCCATAATTCAAGAAGCAGAAACAGAATAATTTAGAATACTTTAGGCCAGGCACAGTGGCTTACACCTGTAATCCCAGCACTTTGGGAGGCAGAAGCGGGCGGATCATCTGAGGTCAAGAGTTCAAGACCAGCCTGGCCAACATGGTGAAACCCCATTTCTACTAAAAATACAAAAATTAGCCAGGTGTGGTGGTGGACGCCTAGAATACCAGCTACTCAGGAGGCTACGGCAGGAGAATCACTTGATCTTAGGAGACGTTGGATGCTGCGCTGCCTGGGTGTGGGGAGACAAAGCTTGGCCTGCTCACCAAGCCACAGTCTGCTCCTGCGGTGTGCGTGTGGTGAGCCGAGATGGTGCCACTGCACTCCAGCCTGGGCGACAGAACAAAACCCTATCATAAATAAATAAATTAATCAATTAAAATAAAATACTTTAGAACAAAGATATTTAAAACATTCAAAGAGAGAAAATAATAGAAACCAAAAGCCAGATAGGATAGTGTTAGAAAAACAAAACAGCAGGCTCTGGAAAAAAAAATTAGTATGAAAAACAGAAGGGTCTAAAAAAGAACCAAATATAAATTAAACAAATAAAAAACATAGTCACTGAAATTCAAAAGCGAAATTTCAGTATATAGATTAAACAGTTGAAGAGCTAAATGGTAAACTGGAAGAAATGCAGCTAAGAGAGAAAAAGAAAGGTAGAAAACATGGGTGAAAAATTAAGACACAAAGTTTAGTATGAGAAATTTCAACTGACATCAGACAGTATCAGAGAAAATAGGAGACAGGAAATAAGAGAGAACATGCCTGTACCCTCAGATTAAACAAGCAGACCAAGTTATATGCAATAGGAGAGAACTCTCTGGTTTTTTTTTGTTTTTGTTTTTGTTTTTTGAGACAGAGTCTTGCTTTGCTGTCCAGGCTGGAGTGCAGTAGTGCCATCTCAGCTCACTGCAGCCTCTGCCTCCTGCATTCAAGCAATTCTCCTGCCTCAGCCTCCTGAATAGCTGGGATTACAGGCACCTGCCACCAAGCCCGGTTACTTTTTGTATTTTTAGTAGAAACAGGGTTTTGCCATGTTGGCCAGGCTGGTCTCAAACTCCTGACTTCAAGTGATCTGCCTATCTCAGCCTTCCAAAGTGCTGGGATTACAGGTGTGAGCCACCACGCCTGGCCTTAACAATATAAATAAAAATCCAACCTAGATACATTGGTGTGCATATAATTACAGAATAAGAAAAGCACAGGAAAATACTAAAGCCCACCAGAGATGAGGAAAATGATTAGACAGACAGAAAGCTTAATATCAGCCACAAGAGATGCCAGAAGACAATGGAATAGCATCTTCAAGGTGGTGAAGGAATAGTATGACTTCTTGGGAGAAATGCGTAAAGGTAAAAATATAAATGGGGATGAAAGGTATCATCTCACTTGCACAAAATTTTACATGATACGTATTTCAACAACAACCCAATACTTCTAACAAGAGAAAAAATGTTCAGAACTGGAAATAAAGTGCCCAATTAATCCTTCAAACCTTATATCAGTGAATATCATGTGACTCTTCCCAGTGAAACAGTACTTATTACTCAGAATAGCATTAAGCAGTTCCTTAATCTGATGATTAAATTACTCTAAGCCTTTCTTCCCATGGCAGCCCTGGGACTTCTTACTTCAGATTTCACATTTCTGGTGCAGTCTATGACAGGAAGGGGTGAGTCTAGGATTTGGATCCTTTGGCAGAAACACTGGGAGCAGAAGAAGGAGGGACAAACATTAGGGCAGTCCCATGCACACCGGCTCTCTCTTCTCAGAGCTGTCCTGCACAGTAATTAAATCCCTTCTCCTGACTTCCTCATCTCCTTAAAACTTCCCGGGGGCTAATGCTGCTTCCACCACAGGAGAGAAACACCTAACTGAAGGCACCACTGGAGCTTAAGAAGGGCTGTGGTTTTCCACAGCAGCTGGAGGAAAGGGATAGTTTGACAAGGATGAACAAACATCCCTGAGCTGAGGCATGGAATGGAAGGAAGCAGGTTCAACTGGCCAGCTGCAAGACAAGAGGGAGTGGTAGAAACTGCGGCAGCTAAACAACCTGTGGTCCAAGCCCAGCTTTCCCAGATCTCCCAGTTTTTCAAGAAAACCTAGAAATCCTAGTTATTCTCAATTAGATTTTCTGATTAAAAAAAAAATGTTGGTAACTATCTCACAGTGCTACTAGCAGAAGACAAGCAAAGCACACGTACAGGCTGGCTCAGGCCCAGGAACAGCCAGATTACATCTCCAAGAGTGTGCCCTTCTCTCCGAGGAGCAGTGGGAAATTTCTGAGGAGACGCAGGATGCTGCGCTGCCTGGATGTGTGGAGATAAAGCTCGGCCTCCTCACCAAGCCACACTGTGCCCCGCGCTGCGCGTGCCTCCCCATCTTAGAGAAGAGGGCTTCGCATAACTCAGGCCAGAGGTTTCCTTCCACGCTCTCCTTCTTCACTGCACTTCCTGCCTTACAATCAGCTTCAGTGTGCCTTGTACTCATTGTCAAGAGTTTTACTGTCTGCAAGGGGGTCTGCCTTTGAGGGCTTAGAGAGTGAGCTCTGAATAAGTAATGTGTCATAACCTTGACTATTTAAATGCTGAGCGCCTGGAGCCAGTCCTTGAGTCTCTGCCAGCTTCCAATCTAGAATCTGTCAGTGGATGGGCCTTGGAAGAATGAAAGTGGGGACACACCCTATCTGTCTGGAGAAAGGGCCCAATTAGGACAGAAGTAAAAAGAAGCAAATAAAATCACTACTCCAGATGAATTGAAAAAAGGCTTGGTGAAGGCTTGCATTAGGATGGTGCTACTCCTGGTAAGTAGCAAAACTTCGACAAAGAACACTTGGCACCTGGACTGAGCTGAAAGGGCCTTGGAGACAGGATCAAAGTAATAATTCCTGTGGCCACCTGTCGCCAGGAGGAAGCTAAACCCAGCAAATAATGACACTCAGTGCCTCTTTGTGGTTAAAGAATTTGAAGTTTCATTTGTATTTAAAACTTTTTCTTGTCTGATTGTTCTTCCACCAGTGTCAGTTCCCAGCCCCTGGAGAAGATCTAAGGCACGTTCTAGGAGAGTGTACAGGAGGATTCGGAGGGACTCAGAAGAGCCCATGCCACCAGCACACCACCAGCACACTAGGCACGTTCTAGGAGAGTGTACAGGAGGATTCGGAGGGACTCAGAAGAGCCCATGCCACCAGCACACCACCAGCACACTAGGCACGTTCTAGGAGAGTGTACAGGAGGATTCGGAGGGACTCAGAAGAGCCCATGCCACCAGCACACCACCAGCACACTAGGCACGTTCTAGGAGAGTGTACAGGAGGATTCGGAGGGACTCAGAAGAGCCCATGCCACCAGCACACCACCAGCACACTAGGCACGTTCTAGGAGAGTGTACAGGAGGATTCGGAGGGACTCAGAAGAGCCCATGCCACCAGCACACCACCAGCACACTAACGTGCTCCCATCACCCAGCCCAACTTGGAGTTGGGAGCTCTGAAGGCTACCAAAGAGGACTTGTGGAGAGAGGAGGGCTCAGGGGTTTAAGAACAGCTCTTTCCCCTTGGTGGCAACTGGAAGACCAAGAAATGAGAATGGTATCACAAGATGGAAGGAGCTGGATCCCTGAGTTACTGCCTGGAGAGCTGCCAAGAAAAGCTGCTCAGCCCTCATCAGATTTTGCACAAGCAAAAACAAAAAAACCTTTCATCATGTTGAGCCACTGAGATTTGGAGATTGTACATTACTGCAGTATAGCATAGCCTACCATTATCCTCAGGTAAGCCCCTAGGGGATGAGGTAGGGTGGTTTTGGAGCAGGTATTATTACTTAGCCTAAGGTAAAGTATCTGTGTTGTAGTGTGATTTGGATGGGGAAGAAGGCATTATATTAAATGCAAATGCAGGCTGGGTGCAGGTGGCTTACGCCTGTAATCCCAGCACTTTGGGAGGCCAAGGTGGGTGGATCACCTAAAGTCAGGGGTTCGAGACCAACCTGGCCAACACATCTCTACTAAAAATATGAAAATCAGCCGGATGTGGTGGCATGAGCCTATAATCCCAGCTACTTGGGAGGCTGAGGCAGGAGAACTGGCTTGAACCCAGGAGGTGAAGATTACAGTAAGCCGAGATTGTGCCACTGCACTCCAGCCTGGGTGACAGAGCGAGGTTCGGTCTCAAAAAAAATGCACATGCAGACTCTAAAAGTAGCGTGTCTGTATTCATATTCCAGCCCTACCCCTTGCTATTTGTATAATATTGGGTAAGTTTTTCTCTCTAGGCCTCATGTTTAAAATCTGGCTTATACCTTCTTTAGAGACCTCAACAGATTGTTATGAGTTTAAAGGAGATAATCCATAGAAAATATTTAGTATGAGGCTTGACACTTAGTAAAAACTTAAGTCTTAGTTGTTCCCTATTCTCTTTTGGACTTTACATCCCAAACCCTCACTAAAGTTAAATGTGGAGATGAGGAAGCAAAAGTTGGAAGCTACCATTCACTGTCATCACTTGCATAATCTTGACATTTAAAGAAACTCCTGAAAGACTAAAAAGAAAAGAAACCAACCTAGTAGAGGTTGTGGCATGGGCTGAAGAATGCAATCCCCTCATACAACCACCACCCCCAACATGCACACAAACACCCCATGGCAGAGACCCGTTCACCAATCCTATTTCTTTTAATTCCTGGGCATACAGCTACACCAGTTCCCAGCCTCCTAGCTCAGCTCTGTTCCATCTAGTAGCATATGGGAGTGAGCATGGCCAAAGCTTATCCTCCTATGCAATATCCTCCAGCCAGGCAGCATGACCTTAGAAGCCATGTGTGGAAGATGGTAAAGCTGAAAGATGGAAGGCACTGGGTCCCTGAGTCACTGCTTGCAGGAGAAGTTGCAGACTAATAAACTTCCAGCAAGTTTGACCCATGATATACTTTGTTGTTATAGACTTGCTGCAGCAGTTAGAAACACCTGTTTTCTAATAAAATGTCAAATCTTTTCTAGTTCAGGTGTTTGACTTATGTTGAAAAAAATGCTTACCTTTTAAACAGGATTTTAATTTAAATTTGTTGAGAATAAGTTATAATTATTTATAGAAAAACAACAGGAACAAATTTTGAATTTATTTCTCCCAAGCGCCTCAACCAAGTTGCCGCAAGCTAGGGGAAAGTTTAAGTTGCCCTGCCTGCTGCCTCCCTGATGATCTGGGTCCATCACTCCCTGAGGACATTTTCCGAATTCTATTAATGTGAGCAAATGGTGCTGTGCAAGGCAGGCAGGAAAATCAAGGGGTTATGATCATTTTATCTTTGCAAGCTTGTGACAGTTCATTCACTTATTCACATGTCAGAAAAGGAGAGAATGTGGGCTCATCATTAATCAAATTAAACACCTAAGCCTGGCCACCCCTCCTAACCATGCCTTCCCTAATTCTTTCTTTTGAGCTAAACTTTCCTGCTACTCCATTCTCCCACCCTGAAGTACCCAACAGAAGGGCAACTGGTCACTTACCCAATGCATGGATTGGTCTGGTACCTCGGTGCCGTGTAGGAGAAAGGAGAAATGTCCTTATCGACAAAAGACCCGAACCCCAACCGGAAGTTGCTGGTGAGCTTCCTCATCTCCTCTGCGAGTTTCGTGCCCAGGTTCCGGATATTGTCCAAGTCATCCTTCATGGACAGGGAGAGGTCCATCAGGTAGTACAGGTCCACAGGATAGTCCTCCACCTGGCGAACCTGCAGCTGGAAGGTGGTCTTGTCACCTGCATCAACAGAGAGGCCACGCGTGTTACAGGCTGTGAGACCTGCTGAAGGCTGAGCAATGGGATTTGCTTTCTTTATATATATATATATATATATATATATATATATATATATATTTTCCCCATTTATTTATTTTATTGCATTTTAGGTTTTGGGGTACATGTGAAGAACATGCAAGATTGTTGCATAGGTACACACGTGGCAGTGTGATTTGCTGCCTTCCTCCCCATCACCTACATCTGGCATCTCTCCCCTTGCTATCTCTCCCCAGCTCCCCACTCCCCGGGATTTGCTTTCAAAGCTGGCTTACCTCTTATTTTTCTTTAGTGATTGTGTGCCTCCCACAAGAAAGATTTTGTTGGAAGTAAAGCACCTGAAGGGAATATGGTGCTGAGGATGGAGGCCTGGGTTCTCCTTCCCAAACACTGGGCTTAGCATTTCTTTTTTTATTTTATTTTTGTGAGACACAGTGTTGCTCTGTCACCCAGGCTGGAGTGCAGTGGGGCAGTCTTGGCTCACGGCAACCTCTGCCTCCTGTGTTCAAACAACTCTCAAGCCTCAGCCTCCTGAGTAGCTGGGATTACAAGTGTCTACCACCATGCCCGGCTAATTTTTGCATATTTAGTAGAGACAGGGTTTTGCCATGTTGGCCAGGCTGGTCTTGAACTCCTGGCCTCAAGTTATCCACCTACCTCGGCCTCCCAAAGATTATAGGCGTGAGCTACCACGCCCGGCCTGGGTTTAGCATTTCTTTTTTTTTTTTTTTTTTTTGAGACGGAGTTTCGCTCTTGTTACCCAGGCTGGAGTGCAATGGCGCGATCTCGGCTCACCGCAACCTCCGCCTCCTGGGTTCAGGCAATTCTCCTGCCTCAGCCTCCTGAGTAGCTGGGATTACAGGCACGTGCCACCATGCCCAGCTAATTTTTTGTATTTTTAGTAGAGACAGGGTTTCACCATGTTGACCAGGATGGTCTCGATCTCTTGACCTCGTGATCCACCCGCCTTGGCCTCCCAAAGTGCTGGTATTACATGCTTGAGGCACTGCGCCCGGCCCGGGTTTAGCATTTCTAAGGAAACTCCTTAACAACCAGGCTCCTTGGTGGTGTTCTGTCTTCTCAGCAACAAGGACCCTTGGGTCATCGGTGGACAGTGAGCCAGACAATTTCATGGACATAAACTGGGTGGAGAGTAGCCCACCAACCACATACCAACTCCAGCAAAAGACCCAGCCACGCTGGAAATGTGTGTGTGAAACAAAAGGCAGGTGAGAAAGGAACAAAAGAGAGATATGGGCCTGAGTGGGGAAGAATCAAGTTGGGGACCAAGATATGCAAGGCAAGGGAGGGCAGAGAAACAAAGATGGCTGTTTAAAATTTCCCAATGGGCTGCATGATATTCCATGGTGTATATGCGCCACATTTTCCCTGTCCAGTCTATCATCGATGGGCTGGGGAGAGATAGCAAGGGGAGAGATGCCAGATGTAGGTGATGGGGAGGAAGGCAGCAAATCACACTGCCATGTGTGTACCTATGCAACAATCTTGCATGTTCTTCACATGTACCCCAAAACCTAAAATGCAATAAAATAAATTTTAAAAAAAAGAAGAAGAAAGAAAGAAATTGCCACCCTAATAATGAAAAAAAAAAAAAAAAAAAAAATTCCCATGGGCAAAAATACACATGCCTATGCCATGTCACCTGTTTTTGTTTCTACTTCCCTCACCATTTACCAGACTAGTATTTAGTTTGGGAGGCATATTTGATGTTTTGGGACATCACAGTCAACTCATTATCATCAGAAAGTTCATATATAAATACAGGAAGATGGATTCCGGATTTTAGCTCCATCAAAAAAAGAAAACGAGAAGAAAAGATAAAAGTCACCCTAGATTTGTCTACCAGCTACAATAAGATAGCCAACAGGCAGAGAAAAGGGGAATTAATTCAGAGGAAAAGAGCAAAGAGGAAAGCCAGTGTCTAGTAGGTGTGGTCTTTGCTGTCTCACCTTACAGAGTTCAAAGAGAGGCTCAAGTCTGAGCAAGGACCCAGGCCAGGATAATGATCCTTTTTTCCCCGAGGCAGAATCTTGCTCTGTTGCCCAGGCTGGAGTGTAGTGACGTGATCTTGGCTCACTGCAACCTCCAGTTCCCAGGTTCAAGTAATTATTTTGCCTCAGAATCCTGAGTAGCTAGGACTACAGGCACGCACCACCACACTCAGCTAATTTTTGTATTTTAGTAGAGATGGGGTTTCATCATATTGTTCATGCTCGTCTTGAAACTCCTGACCTTGTGATCCACCTACCTCGGCCTCCCAAAGTGCTAGGATTACAGGTGTGAGCCACGATGCCCAGCCAGATAATGATCTTGAAATCATTTCATAATTTATAAAAACAACTCACTGGCCAGGCGCAGTGGCTCATGCCTGTAATCCCACCACTCTGGGAAGCAGGTGGATCACCTGAGGTCGGGAATTCAAGACCAGCCTGACCAACATAGAGAAACCCTATCTCTACTAAAAATACAAAATTAGCCGGGCATGGTGGTGCCTGCCTGTAATCCCAGCTACTTGGGAGGCTGAGGCAGGAGAATCACTTGAACCCAGGAGGCAGATGTTGCAGTGAGCTGAGATCGTGCCATTGTATTCCAGCCCAGGCAACAAGAGCGAAACTCTGTCTCAAAACAAACAAACAAAGAAAAAAATCAAATCACCTAGAACCAACTTTAAGGCTCAACTCATACCAGGTCATTCTATCTGCCTTGGGCTTACTAACCTTTCAGGAATGCCAAGAGATGTCCTATTTATCCTGCAGTAGAACTGTCTATACATACTTGAAATTTGGATAGATTCTTTGTGTATTTAGAGGCACTACAGCAAAGGTGGCCTCACTCCTGCCCAGTGGGTCTACACCTGACTTGCCAGCAGCGTCTCTGAGCAACCAGTCTTTCATCTCAAGCTGACAACTAGCAAACTGAAGCCTTCTTGAACTTGCAGGGAACTCAATCCTCTATGCTCCCTCTCCTCCTCCCACCACCACAACAAGGCATGTTTCACTAACTAGACCATGAAGAATCAAATGATCAAAAGATTTTAGTTCAAGTTCCAGCTCTGTCCTTTGAATAGGAGTGTAACTTGAGCCTCGCTTTCTTGAAATATAGAATGGAACTAACGACAACACTCACAGCATCAATTAAGCCTATGATGTGCTCAGGAGGGAGGGCAGTGTTTTATGAGCAGTACAGGCTTGCACAGATGAAGTATGATTATGATCATGACTGCCTGTAGCCAGAGTGGCAGCTCTGAGCCTGCTTCCCCTGACTTGTCTTTGCGTGTATTGTTCTAGGTGCCTCAGAATTGATGCAGTTTGAGTCGCCTATTGGTATAAGCCTATTTTTTAAAATCATCTGAGTCTGACTCAAACAGGGATGTTCAAGATTTTCTTCCAGAATGAATTTCAGATTGCT
Source organism: Cebus imitator (assembly GCF_001604975.1). NCBI lineage: Eukaryota > Metazoa > Chordata > Mammalia > Primates > Cebidae > Cebus > Cebus imitator. The sequence continues at coordinate 119,857 of NW_016107903.1, forward strand.
GCAGTGTCTGTCTCTGGCTTCTGTCAGAAAGACACAGCAGGTCCTGCCAAAAGACTCCTTGGGTGCCACATCACAGGGAGGAAGGGGCAGGGAGGAGGGGGGAGTTGGGGGAAGGAAAATCCCTCCTTGGCCCTTGTATGGGCAGATGACAGACTCAAATGGACAGAGCCTGCAATCCTGTCTCCTCTGCCTCATGCCATGATCTTTTCGCAGGTCTTCTTCACTTTTTGCCACCTGTCCCCCCAATAAGTTACAACTTATTTTATCCAGAATCTACTTCTACTTTTTTATGAATTCTAAGAAATTAACAGGTGGGCATTTTAGAATCAGGAAACAAAGAATGGGCTTGGATTCTGGGAGGTGGAGAGGCATCTATGGGACAGAGGCTTGGAAGCAGGGGAGCTGGGTTTGAATCCAGACCTGGTCACAAGAGTCAGGAGAACTCAGGCTGCCTTCAACGCACTGCTCAGTTTTTGCATCAGTCAAGTGGGAAGGATATTAACTATTGTAGGGATTAAAGGAGATAAACACCACACCAATGTTCCTACACAAAGAAAACTTTGGACTCAGTTTTCCCAAAAGTCAATTATTAAAGCAATTTCCTGTGAGGATAAAAAGGGAGACAGAAAATCCTGCCAGAAACCTGAATTTCAACAGCTACAGCCTTGAGCATATACATTTAACCCCAAATTTTCCAGACATGAAGGCAGAGGGAAAGAAGGTATGATATATAGGTCCCTTTGTATCCTAAGAGACTATCTACTCTGGAGCAAGAAATTTCTTGGCATTACGTTCTAAGAGAAATTGATCAGTAAGAAAACACATATGCTCGCTCACACACACACACACACACACACACACACACACACACCCCTTTCCAAAGGAAGGCTGCAGTTGTTAAAAAGAAATACTGTCCTGCCGGGCGCGGTGGCTCAAGCCTGTAATCCCAGCACTTTGGGAGGCCGATGCGGGTGGATCACGAGGTCAAGAGATCGAGACCATCCTGGTCAACATGGTGAAACCCCGTCTTTACTAAAAATACAAAACATTAGCTGGGCATGGTGGCGCATGCCTGTAATCCCAGCTACTCGGGATGCTGAGGCAGGAGAATTGCTTGAACCCGGGAGGTGGAGGTTGCAGTGAGCCGAGGTCGTGCCACTGCACTCCGGCCTGGCACCTGGTGACAGAGTGAGACTGTCTCAAAAAAAAAAAAAAAAAAAAAAAAAATACAAAAAATTAGCTGGGCATGGTGGCGCGCGCCTGTAGTCCCAGCTACTCGGGAGGCTGAGGCAGGAGAATTGCTTGAACCCAGGAGGCGGAGGTTGCAGTGAGCGGAGATCGTGCCACTGCACTCCGGCCTGGCACCTGGTGACAGAGTGAGACTGTCTCAAAAAAAAAAAAAAATAAAAAAAAAAAAAAAAAAAAAAAAAAAAAAAAAAAGAAATACTGTCCCATTTTTCCAGAAAGAGAGAAGTGTAAGAAAGATGATAACATCACTGATGTTCAGAATGAGGGTTTATTGCTGCCTCTAATATGCTTGATTTTAAATGCCACAGACCCCTGAATAAGCTGTGGCAATGAGAGGATGTTCTGTCAGCAGATCCTGGAGAGACTGACATTGCTGGTCAAATCCGTGGTGTGGGCATTACACTTCCAGTGTACCAACAACTCCCCAAAAAGGGAGGCCTCTAACATTAGCAGCCTGAAGGTGAAGCCATTATTGCATGTAAAGTGCACTTTCCCCTGAGAGGAGATCTGGGGTATGTTTTCCCCCTTTGGGTACACTTCCAGAACCACACACGCTTAAGCACTCTCCTCCCTTCCAACTCTTTCCCGGCCACACTGCTTTCCTGTGCCACCCAAGACTTTAAGCCAGTTGCCACCTCCTGGTGCCCAGCAGAGTAGGAAGCGCTTCTCGCCTTTATGTGCCTGTCTTGGTCTTGCCTGTCTCTGGTGACAGCATTCTAGCCCATGTATTCAGATTCATGCTCCTTTGCTCCTTCCCTCTCCACTTAGGGTCTCTACAGGCTTGTATACCCTGCGGCTATACCCCTTCTCTTTGGGGCTGTTCCATGTAATCCCTGCCAGCCTCAGGACCAGGTGCAGGATCAGAGAAATGGCAAACTTAAAAGAGAAGCTGATCACCTGGTATCTGTGAGGTGCTACTCCCCAGGCAGCCCCTCTCATGTCCTTCTGGTTGTTCCTGGTTCCAGAGTACCCAGCTCCAACTGCATTTTGCACAGAATCTTTGCACTGCTCAGTTTGTAAGTACAGATTCCTCCATGTAATCAGGTGTCAACTAGCATTCCATCTGAAATGCATTTTTAAAGCTTTCTTCTCTCTGCCCTCCCTTTAATAAAAAGTGGAAAGTTGGCTTTTTTTCGTAGGGATATATATCAGATGACAAACATTTCTAGACAGTGACTTGAGAATTCCAGCAAAAACTTTTTTTTGAGATAGGGTCTTGTTCTGCCACCCAGGCTAGAGTACAGTGGCATAACCACGGCTCACTGCAGCCTCAACCACCTGGGCTCAAGTAATCCACCCGCCTCAGCCTCCCAAGTAGCTGGGACTACAGGTATGCACCACCACGCCTGGGTAATATAAAAATTATTAGTAGAGACAAAGTCCCGCCATGTTATCCAGGCTGGCCTCAAACTCCTGAATTCAAATGATCCTCCCATCTCAGCTTCCCAAAGTGCTGGGATTATAGGCGTGAGCCATGCACCCAGCCTCAAAAACCTTTTTTAAAATTTTTATTTTTTTCTTCTTTCTTCTTTTCCCTCAGGTTTCCTGCCTTTAAGCCAAAAGCTTTTAAGACTGATTTTTGTTCAAAGTGTTAAGACAAAGTAGTACCTCAGCAAATAAAGACCCTTGCCATCCCCAAATAAATGCAAGTGGTTTTTGATTCCCTAGAAGTACTCTTCTGTGCTGGAAACTGAAAGAAAGAAGGGAAACATAAAAATCAACTCTATTATAACAGGACTACAACTGAACAGAAAATTAGCGCCCTGGTGCACACATCATAAATGAGCAGACAGCTCTTCCAGTCACTACAGCAGAAAGCAATTAGTATACCAGGATTAAATTCAGATCTAGAGCCAAAGTATTGGCTCACTGGTCTAGAACAAGGCTGCCAGGCTGTACTGCACTGCCTCCCCACCTCAAAATTGTAACTGTTGACTGATAGAACCAAGAAACAAGTCACGTGAAGAGATGATTGTTTCCTCCACAGTGTCTGCCTCCAAGCCCAGGGCTCTATACTTCTAGTTTCCTTTAAAATAACCCCTTATCCAACCATCATCAAAAGACTTTCTTCATCTATTTAAGCAATGTACACTGTCACCCAGGGTGGCAACTTTATTGCAGAAACAATACCTAAAAACAGCTACTTCCAAGTAAAACCTGGAAGGAGAAGGGAGGAAAAAAATAGGGGCTGGTAGGAAACTCAAAAGCAACCAATCACCTGCAGTTTAGTTAATAGAAGTGTAACCATGTCGGTTTCCTGGTTTTGATAACATACTCTGGTTATATTAAGATGTTATCATTGGCTGGGCGTGGTGGCTCACGCCTGTAATCCAAGCACTTTGGAGGCCAAGGCGGGCAGATCACCGGAGGTCAGGAGTTCAAGATCAGCCTGACCAACACGGTGAAACCCTGTCTTTATGAAGAAAAAAAAAAAAAAAAAGTTAAAAAGATGTTATCATTGAGGGCAGCAGGGGAGGGTAGACAGAACATCTCTGTGTTATTTTTGCAACTTCTGTGAGTCTAAAAGTATTTCAAAATTTAAGAAAGCTACCAATCAAGGGTCATTTTTTAGGAAGTTAAAGGATTGAGGCCAATAATGACTTTAATAAACCCTTCCTAATTGCTCAGTGTTTCAAAACCACCTTTAGCTTTTGACCACTCTCAATATGCTTTACTTTCCAGTTTATGTCCTTTCTTAAGGACTGTATGATCTTTGTTAGGGATTTTCTAAGGTTCTTATCCTGACATGTAGTTTTCAGTATTGAAATAGAATGGAAAACATGATCCTCTATTTACACAAAATCCTGCTTAAAGTTTGGCAGTCTTTCAAAAAGTTAAACATAGAATTACCACACGACCCAGCAATTCCACTCCTAGCTATAGACTCCAGATTATTGAAAACATGTGTACCCACAGTAGTGTGTACATGAATGTTCATAGCAGCATTAGTCATAATTGCCCAAAAGTATAGGATGTTAACTGTGGGTTTATTTAAAAAAAAAGAATTGTCCCACAGTAGAAACAGCCCAAATGTCCACCAACTAAAATGTAGTATATCTATACATACACAGTGGAATATTATTTGGCCATAAAAAGGGATAAAGTATATGCTACAACATGGATGAACCTTGAAACATATTGCTAAGTGAAAGAAACCAGCTAAAAGAGCCACACATTATATGATGTATAGGAAATGTCCAGAATATGCAAAACTATATAGAGAGAAAGTAGATGGGTAGATTCCAGGGGCTGAAAGGGGAGGGTAGGAGATGGAAGGGTAAACAGTACCTGTTCATGGATATGGGACTTCTTTTCAGAAAATGTTCTGAAATTAGATGGTGGTGTTGACTGTACAACCTTGCAAATATGCTAAGGACCCACTAAATTATACACTTTAAAATGGTGAACTGTATGGTCTGGGAATTATATCTCAATGTAAAAAAAGAATTAAAAAGCCCTGCTTAAAGTAGACAAAAATCATTTTTATTTCCATCCTGAGACTTACCCTGGAACAATTATTTTGCCTTCATGAATGTCTTTCATGCTGCGCTGAGGCTTGTCCTTGACTAATCTGCGATACGGCTGGCAAAGTCTTATATTTTACTCAACAAATAACTATTATGAGGCATGGAGGGAAGAGGGTAGGGCGAGGGAGGAGACACAAAAGCATTTCTAAAAATATATAATGGAGGCCCAGTGTGGTGGCTCACGCTTGTAATCCTAGCACTTTGGGAGGCCAAGGAGGGCAGATCATTTGATACCAGGAGTTCGAAACCAGCCTGATCAGCATGGCGAAACCCCATTTCTACTAAAAATATAAAAATTAGCCAGGTGTGGTGGTGGGCAGCTGTAGTTTCAGCTACTCAGGAGGCTGAGGCATAAGAATCACTTGAACCTGGGAGACTGCAGTGAGCTGAAATCACGTCACTGCACTCTAGCCTGGGTGACAAGACTCTGTCTCAAAAAGTACACACACACACACACACACACACACACACACACACACGTGTATATATATATTTTTCATTATATATGTATATATACCTGAAATATGTATGAATACATATGTGTGTGTGTGTGTATATATTTACACATGTGTGTGTGTGTGTGTGTATATATATATATATATATATATATTTCAGGCATATATACATATATAATGGAAAAACCAACCCTTATATACCTGAAAGCCCTCCCCAGAAGTCAGGGAGGAATTTCCCTGAGGTAAATATGCATTTTGCATAACTGAAAATTTTGCTAACTATAACATAACATTTTCTTCTCCCCACAAAGACGTACTTGGGGTTTGCCTGTACTTCCCTTTTGTAAATGTTAAAATTATGTTTTCAAAATTTTAAGAGGCATCATTAGTTTCAAGTGTTTCTATATTTGAGAAACATATTCACAATGCTTATAGGTCTTAGGAACTCATATTTCATCAGATCTCTTCCTGGTCTTCGTCTCTCCAGACTGAACTCTCTTCATCGTCTGGGTGTGTTTTCAGGAGGCAGTCAGCCCCTCCATCTGCTTGACCCCCCAGCACTGGGCTCTCCACGTCGACACCTTCTACAAGACACAGCTGCACACAGCACCCATGCTGTGGTTTTGGATAAACATAGGGTCATGGTTTCCATTTTATTTCTAATACCAGAAACCATATCATAGTGCTTAGCAGGAGATGTAACTATGTCAAAAAAGAATGATTTTTTTTCTTTAATTGGGCATATGTTAAGTTTCATGCATAAATATGGATTATATACAAACCTGTTCAAACCATTACTCAAATGGCTTCTTTTTTATTTTCAGACTGGAGCCTCAAACTCCTGGGTTCAAGGGACCCCCCCACCTCAGTCTTCCCCGTAGCAACAGGGTCTCACTGCGTTGCCCAGGCTGGTCTCAGGTTCCTGACCTCAATTGTACCTCTCTCCTCAGCCTCCCAAACTGCTGAGATTACAGGCATAAGCCACTGCACCCAGCCTTCAGATCACTCTCTAACTCTTCTATGGGGGCTGCTGTAAAGGCCAGTTGATAATCAAGCCAACCATCTCTGCTCACACTCTCACCTTAATTCTGATTTTAAAACTGGAATTATTAAAGTGCTTACATCTTTGGATTTGTGTGATGCAACTCTTTCCTACGTAAAGTCTACCTAAAGAGTAAAGATTTGCCACCATAAGGGATACTTCTTGGAGAGAACACCACAGGCTTTAAGGGCTATTTTAGATGAGGAGTTCCAAAAACGTAAGCTAAAACCTCCCTCCACAATGACTCTGAAACTGCCAACTCTTCCGGAGGTGTGAATTCTGTCCTCATTTTCAAAGATTATTGGATGAAAATAGCATATGATTATAAATACACTATGATAATAAGTAGATGAAAAATATAACGAGGTAAATAAAGGCAGAGGATATGGTAAAAATGAAAAATAATATTACATTAAAGTGGATTATTTTTCTGGAATTTCATGTTATTGCTATACTGTTACTACAATAAAAAAAGAAGATACGGCATTCACATTAGTCAATACACTATTCTTGTACAACACAATGTTCCAATATATTAACAGTCTACAACAACTATATTCCTTTTAGGTCCAAACCCTTGACTCTGAGCCTGTCTTTACATAAGATATGACATTACCAATCATCTCTCCTCATAAGGGCTCAGGGCACAGCTGATATTTTAACTTTCTTTGTTTCTTTTTTTTTTTGAGATGGAGTTTTGCTTTTGTTGCCCAGGCTAGAGTGCAATGGTGCAATCTCAGCTCACTGCAACCTCTGCCTCCCAGATTCAAGCAATTCTCCTGCCTCAGCCTCCCAAGTAGCTGGGATTATAGGCATGCTCCACCACACCCAGCTAATTTTGTATTTTTAGTAGAGATGGGGTTTCTCCATGTTGGTCAGGCTGGTCTTGAACTCCTGACCTCGGGTGATCTGTTCCTTCTCGGCCTCCGAATGTGCTGGGGTGAGTCACCACACCCGGCCTCAGCTGACTTTTTCCTACCCACTCACACAGCTTTGTAAGAGTTCCCTTCCTTTTCTCTCTCAACTTAGTATCTCACCAAACAAAAAGGCTGAATGTCGCTTACAGTGAGAAGGTTTGCAAAAATCCTAACTTCAGTTAATCTCAACACTGAATCCTGGGTAGGCAACCCAGTAGTTCAGGTTTCTGTATTCAAGCAGGGCCATCTTACACTCTTGTTTCTCATTTTCAAGACAATTAAAATAGATGAAATAAAACATTTCTCAACTATATGATGACTTAGAGCCCTTTCTTTAAAAACTCATGGTGCAGACCATACAATGATAGCCACAGCAACGAGTTTCACTGAGTGCTTACCCCGTGTAGCATTGTATTAAACAGTATTTTGAGGTACTGAGCATCCCCAGTCAAACCTCCATCTGGCACCCTTGGCCATTGCTCTTTGAAAATATAATTTTAACTTTGAAAAGTTCACTGATACGAAAAGTCCCATTTAAGCCTCTGAACATGCCTGTGAGGAACAAAGGTGATAAAGACCCTAAGATGCTGACAGATGGAGTAACTTGCCCAGGGCCTCGGAGCTAGGGACAGAGCCAGAGCTAGAACCCAAGACGGCCAGCCAGATCCATGATTTCTGCTGCTATGAGGTGCTCTGGAGGCATAAACCGTCTGCATAAACCATCTACAAATAGTTATTGCCAATGGTTTCCTAGACCATGGGATGGAAGAAACGGCTAAAACTCAGCGAAATGTGAAAAAATCTGCCCCTTCCCAAGAGTGTGATACTTTCCAATTTAGCCACATGCACATCCAACCTTTTGACATTGCAAGGCTTCTAATATCCAGAATATTAGATGATAAAAGTGATGAACTAGAAACAGTCATGGGTTTGTGGTTACCAAGACCTGGGGCTGAATGGATTCACCACCAACTAACTAAGAGAACTTGAGCAGGTTGTTTTATCATGTGTAAAATGAGAGCTACCTGGCCAGGCACAGTGGTTCATACCTATAATCCCAGCACTTTGGTAGGCCAAGGAGGGTAGGTCACTTGAGCTCAGGAGTTCAAGACCAGCTTGGCCAACATGGTAAAACCCTGTCTCTACTAAAAAATACAAAA
>NW_016107903.1:128500-130714 GCF_001604975.1 Cebus imitator
CAGAGTTTCACTCTTGTTACCCAGGCTGGAGTGCAATGGCACAATCTCGGCTCACCTCAACCTCCACCTCCTGGGTTCAAGCAATTCTCCTGCTTCAGCCTCCTGAGTAGCTGGGACTACAGGCATGCGCCACCATGCCCAGCTAATTTTTCTATTTTTAGTTTAGAGATGGGGTTTCACCATGTCGACCAGGATGGTCTCAATCTCTTGATCTTCTGATCCACCTGCCTCAGCCTCCCAAAGTGCTGGGATTATAGGCATGAGCCACCACACCCGGCTGCAAAACTGTTTCTTTATATTACATTATAAGTAATTATATTACCGTTTCCTTATTTTAAGCAGCTCTCAGGCTTACAAGGCCCCAGGGTCACAAAACAAAATATCTCCACTCTAAAAGTGTGTCCTTTCAGAATGCTACAGACTCAAATGGAATTTGCTAACAGGAAAAAACACTTTTTCCTAAAAGTAGCGTGTTTCCTGAGCAAGTTGCATTCACTAGGGAGTATATCTACCAGCATCCTCCTAGAATAAACCACAGCATTATTCACAATAGTCAAAAGTTGAAGCAACCTAAATCTCCACTGACAGATGAATGAATAAACAAAATGTGGTACATCCATACAATGAAACATTACTCAGCCGAAAAAGGAATGAAGTTCTGACGCATGCCAAAATATGCATGAACCTTGAAAACATTACACTTAGTGAAATAAGTCAAATGTCAAAGGACAAATATTGGACGATTCTACTTAAGGCAGGTTCCTGGATTAGTCAAGTTCAGAGTGGGACAGTAGAGTGGGCAGCCACTGCACCTTGAATGACTGTAATGTCTACCATTAGTTGCGCCCTGATTCAAACAAAATTAAAAAATAAAAATAAATGAAAAATAAAAAATGAAGTAGAATGCCAGTTACCAGGGACCAAGGGAAAGAGAGAACGAGGAGTTAATGTGTAATGGGTATAGATTTTCTGTTTAGAATGATGAAAACATTCTAAAAATAGACAGTGGTGATGCTTATACAATATTGTGAATGTACTTAATGCTGCTGAGCTGTACACTTAAAAATCCTTAAAATGGCAAATGGTATGTATATTTCACCACAATTGTTTAAAAATAGCAAATATATTCCTCTGTCCAGAGGAGGCTATCCAGACACATTGATAAGAACACACTCTGCTTCCTGAGGTCTGAGCATCACCTCCCCATCAGCATCTCGCTCCGATCTCAGCCTGGCCTGACTCATTGCCCCATTATGAACAAGTTCCACCTCACCCATGGGCCCTCCTGAGCCCAGAGCACCCAGCCCTTACTGTGGGCAACTCACCCGGCCGGAGGTTCACGGCAATTTCCTGCGGCGTCATCTGAATGACATCCCAGCCCGCTGAGCCGGAACCTTTGCTGCTGAGGGGCAGGCTCCGCAGGACACGGGAGCTGCTGGCTTGGCTCTCCATCTGGCCTCCACAACCGTTTCTCACAAGGTTTGCCCTCAAGTCACACCGAGAGATGACTGACCGTGGGCTGCCAAAGTCCTAGGCAGGGAAACAGAGGAAGAGAGCAGGAGGTGGTCAGGGTGTCTCCCAAAAACATCGCATGTTGTGGCCACATCTCCATCCAGTTGACCTTAAATTCTCTACATTCCATTTTCATTGTCTGAAAATGGAGGAAATGGTAATCCCTAACCCAGATGCCTTGCCAAATATTGTAGGGATTAACTGAGCTGCTGTATATGAAAACATTTTGTAAACTGTAAACACATAATAAAGATGTTCAGTTTCATTCTTATTTTGATGGTTAAAATACTCCTAACTGCCTACATGATTAGCAAGGGAAATGGAAACGATCAAAAGTTGTATAGCTAAATTTTTTTAAAAGTTGCTATATATTGCTGGGTGTGGTGGCTCATGCCTGTAATCCCAGCTACTTGGGAGGCTTAGGTGGGAGGATCGCTTGAGATCAAGAGTTTGAGACCAGCCTGGGCAACATAATGAGACTGCATCTCTAAAAATAAATAAATAAGTAAATGAAATAATATATAGTTAAACAAAAAAGATGACATATATGGCTGAAAAGTCTTCCCCCGGGCATTCAAGAGTTAACGTTTGAGCTGTTCACTCATTATCTTTTACAGCCACTGGATGCTGAATCATCGTTCAGGAGAACAACATGGCAGTACAGTTCATATTCACTGACCCAGTGCTCTGCTCCAAGAAACT
>NW_016107903.1:131109-133518 GCF_001604975.1 Cebus imitator
TAATTTTTTGTAGTTTTAGTAGAGACGGGGTTTCACCATGTTGACCAGGATGGTCTCGATCTCTTGACCTCGTGATCCACCCGCCTCGGCCTCCCAAAGTGCTGGGATTACAGGCCTGAGCCACCGCGCCCGGCTCCAAGAAACTTCTTACAAGAAAATCAGCCAAAGAGAAAGGAAGCATTCTATGTGATATATATTATAATATTATTTATAATATAATCTTTAAAACTTGCAAACCTAAATCCTTAAACCATAAGAATAACATAGCATATCACTTCAATAGATGACAGTCATTACTAATAATTATGGGGTTTAAGAAAAAATTTAAAACATTTACACTAAGGAGGAAAAATATCCAGTATATAGAATTATATTTATTAGAATTTGAAAGAAAAATTTAAAATGAGGTGTTATAGTAAAGGGAAGAAAACATTTTTGCTTTTATCTTTGTTGTTTGTATGATAATGACACATTGATAAGAAAAATCTTTCTTTGGGTTTGGGAGAAAGCTGGTCATCAGAACGACTCAACCTCATTTGGGACACCAGGAGGTTAAAGTATTAATTTTACAATGAAACAATATACTTTGTTATAAAACATGGATTTTAATAGCAAAGCAAGCCCAGGCTTCTCTCTGAGCACCTTTTCACTGGCAAACGTGAAAAACAAGATCACCCCCTCCAGCAGGCAGGAGGCCAGTGCTGTCTTATGAGCCTTCATGGAGGAGTTAGGACACTGATCTCTTCCTCTTCCCTCAGGAACACTTTGCCAGAAGCCTCACGTGAGTCAGCATCCCTTGACCACTTTGTTAGAAGCCAGACTGCCGGCAGAGGCACAAAAATCAGAGGAATGCACCCTCCCTCAAGGTCTCAGATGTCCTGGAACTACCCAATGCCCTTTAGAATCCTTGTAAAATTCAAGACAAAAAAGTCAGCCTGGTGTGGTGGCTCACACATGTAATCCCAGCACTTTGAGAGGCTGAGGCAGGAGGATCATTTGAGCCAGGAGTTCAAGGCTGCAGTAAACTGCGATTGTGCCACTGCACTCCAGCCTGGGTGACAGAGCAAGAGCTTGTCTCAGAAAAACAAAAAACAAACACAAAAAAGAACAAGAAGTCAAGAAGACCCTGCAGTGGTTTTAAATAAGTAAAACCAGATGTATTGTCCTAAGCCTATGGTATGTTTGTTTGTTTTCTAGGTGTCTTTTTTTTTAATAACAGTTTTTTATTTGTGCATTACATCCTCGAGGATCTTGCCTGTCAACAACCTCCAGGACTACACCATAAGTGGCTCCATAAACACTTGTTGTGGAACAAGGTTAGAAAATTGAGTTTTCTGGCCAGACATGGTGGCTCATGCCAGCATGCTGGGAGCCTGAGGCAGGAGGATCGCTTGAGCCCAGGAGCTCAAGAGTGTGTGTGTGTGTGTGTGTGTGTGTGTGTGTGTGTGTGTGTGTGTGTGTAAATATATATATATATTTTTATATATACATATATACCCCCACAGATACACACACACACACACACACACACACACATTATTCTGGCCTTAAATTTAAAAGCAGAGCTTTCCAAGTGGGGTTCCAGGTGGTCAAGCTTGGCTCTGATAGAGCAGTTCTAGTGAAGCAGAGAGAAGAAAAGCACAGGGGTTGGGGAAAGGAGGGGTAACGACCTGAGGCCCTGCCAGTTTGGGTCTGCTGTCTTGAGCTGTCTGAAGTAGATGTCTAATTAGGTTTTCAGAGCTTGAAGAGCACAGGGGCTCGCCTGCCCAGTGCTTACTCTGCTAGTGAATTTCTGAATTTCTCACTGGCAAACTGGTCTCCAGAAATGCCCTCAACAAACTCTCCAAAGGAAAAAAGCAACAGAATGAGAACAGAAACCTGAAGCATCCTGTGCAGCTCTTTGGTTTTTACTGAGAGACTGGGTCTCGCTCTGTCACCCAGGCTGGAATGCAGTGATGTGATTGCCACTCACTGCAGCTTCAACTTCCCAGGCCCAAGTTTCTTCCCACCTCAGCCTCCCAAATAGCTGGGACTACAGGCACATGCCACCATACCCCACTAATGTTTTAAATTTTCGTAGAGACCAGGTCTTGCTATGTTGCCCAGGATGCTCTAGAACTCCTGGGCTCAAGCAATCCTCTCGCCTCAGCCTCCCAAAGTGCTGGGATCACCGGTATAAGCCACCAGGCCTGGTCTATTGCTGCTTTTAGTCACTAAGTGGTAACAATACTTGTTAGAACACTGGTGTTTGCACTTATTGTAAGCCACCATGCTCACTCACCGCACCATCACTGTTACATGAAGGGTAAGATAAGGTTTGCTACTTATTGTAACAATGGAACACCTGACTCCGTGTGTGTGTGTGTGTGTGTGTGTGTGTGTCTATTCCCTCTCAAAAACAAACAACAA
>NW_016107903.1:133636-136227 GCF_001604975.1 Cebus imitator
TATAAATATATATATTTATATATATATATATTTATATGCCATGTTGGTCAGGCTGGTCTTGAACTCCCGGGTTTGCCTGCTTCGGCCTCCCAAAATGCTGGGATTACAGGTCTCAGCCACGACACCCAGCTCCCCTATATATTTTTTTGCTGATCAAGATCTCTTTTCCTGCCATCAAGGCTAATGCTAAATGGGTACTCAGTTGTCCAGCCTCATGGCCAGGGCATTCAGGTTCCTCTATGCCAGGTTCCTCCATTACATTATTTGAGTGCCATCCTGCCTACTATCGCTGAAGGCTAAAACTCTAAAAAAGTGAAGGTGATTGTTTTGGGGGAAAGGACAAATTCTTGTTTCTGGAACAGAGTAGAAGATTTGAGAAACTATAGGCCCTTGAGCAAAAGAAACCCAAGCAAGAAAGGAGGTCAGTATGCCCAATCCCTTCAATGAAGAGGGAAGAAACAAACTAGTAAAAAGGCAGAGAGCCCGGGGAGAAGTGGATGCAGGCGGGGAGCTGGCTTCTTGCTGAGGTCGACCTTTCCGGCTGGGATACGGCAGGGTCTGGCCACATGACCAGCCAAGCCTGCAGCCCCAACTTAGCAGAACCCACAGGGATTTGAGGGCAAGGTAGCTGATGACAACCAAAATGTGTGCCAACAACACTCTGCCACGTATACTGCCTGGGGGATGGAGAAATCCCTCTGTCAGCTTTCAATGGACTCATTTAATTCATTGAACAAATCTTTATGAAGTGTCTACAATAGGCCAATATTATTTCTTTCATTTAGTCTGACCACAAGGAGATGTTCTTTAAGGAATCTATAGTTTATGTGAGCTGGATTGAATACTGATTCTTTTCATTTCAGTTGACCCATCTTGCTTCCCAGCCTCTCATCTGTCTCCCTCCTCATGCTCCTACCTCCAATCCTACTGATGCTTCTTCTTCATATCCACTTCCCCAGGCCAAGACCGCTTACTCCAGCCCAGGCTTCACTAGACTTCTGCCATGCCTGACTCCATTTCCACACATCCAAATACTTCAGGCCTCATTGTTCTTCTCCCTGTGAGATTTCAGCTCCACCATGGTGGCCTTGCCTAACCTGGTCCTCTCCCGGATTTCACGGCAGCTGGTACTGCCCACAGCCACACCATTTCACAGAGCCTCATATTCACACCCTGAAAACCTCCCAACTTCTGCAAGCCCTAAGTGCAATCTCTCTGCCTTTGCCTCCTCTCTTGCTTTCCCCAACCCTGCTTTGTGTTCTCACGGGGAGCACTCATCCCTCAGCCTTGCCCACTTCTCCCAAACCACTGTCCTCTTGCAAGTGACATGAGCATAAGCTGCCAGTACACTGAGCCCATTCTCCCTTTCTTCTGGGGCACAAAGCAAGTCTCCCAGTTCTCACCGCACTTAGGCATTGCCATGTGACTGGATTTTAGGCAACAGTGTGAGTAGGAAGAATGTACGTAACCCCTAGGCCCTGCCTTGAAAGCATCTGCACACTCTCTTCCAGGCACATTCCTCAAGACAACTGACTGGGCTGTAAAATTTACAATCTTAGGATGAAGACAAAATGTCCATTTTAAAAAATGATGGACAAAATAGATCATAAACTGCTGGAGTTTGTGTATGTTGATACGGTTAGGCTTTGTGTCCCACCCAAACCTCATTTGAACTGTAATCCTTATAATCCCCATAATCCTCACATGTCAAGGGAGAGGCCAAGTGGAGGTAACTGAATCATGGGGGTGATTTCCCCCATGCTATTCTCTTGATGGTGAATGAGTTCTCATGAAATCTGATAGTTTTATAAGGGGCTCTTCCCCGTTTGCTTGGCACTTCTCCTTCCTGACACCTTGTGAAGTTGTCATGTCTTCTCTTCCACCATGGTTGTAAGTTTCCTGAGGCCTCCCCAGCCATGCTGAACTGTCAGTCAATTAAACCTCTTTCCTTTATAAATTACCCAGTCTTGGGTATTTCCTTATAGCAATGTGAGAATGGACTAATGTATGTGTCTTAAGCTGTGCTGTACAAACAGCACCACAAGTGGCTGAGAAGTTGGCCGAGAAACAAATGGCCCAGGCTGTCTAGAACAAGGCAGGGAGTATGCTGCAGAGAAGCAGAGGCAGTGAGGACAGGCCAGGACAGGCAGAGGGCCACACATCCTGGTCTCAGAGTAGTGGAGAGTCTGACAACTCTGGACATAAAAGCAGAAAGTAAGTCTGAAACCCTCAGGTAAACCATGGTGAGAAAACAAAGGCAAGAAGCCAGGCATAGTGGCTCACTGTCTGCAATCCCAGCACATTGGGAAGCTGAGGCGAGAGGATCACTTGAGCCCAGGAGTTCAAGACCAGCCTGGGCAATATAGTGAGACCTGTTCTCTACCAAAAATTAAAATTTAAAAAAATTTAAAAACTGTCTGAGTGTTGTGGGATAAGGCCTGTAGTCCCAGCTAC
Source organism: Cebus imitator (assembly GCF_001604975.1). Taxonomy (NCBI): domain Eukaryota; kingdom Metazoa; phylum Chordata; class Mammalia; order Primates; family Cebidae; genus Cebus; species Cebus imitator. Next base: position 136,091 of record NW_016107903.1, read on the forward strand.
TCGGGAGGCCAAGGTGAGAAGATCATTTGAGTCTGGGAGATTGAGGCTGCAGTGAGCTATGATCACACCACCGCACTGTAGCCTGGGCAAGAGAGTAAGACCCTGCCTCTGAAAATAAATAAACTAAATAATTAAAA
>NW_016107903.1:136252-141559 GCF_001604975.1 Cebus imitator
AAAAAAAAAGGAAGAAGAAAACAAAGCCAAGAGAGATAGGGCTGATGTGGCGCAGAGCCAACTGAGAGAGAACCAGCAAGAACACCGTGCAGGGGGTTGTGGGAAAGGACACGGGTGAACTCACACATGATATCTGTGGGAGACGACGGAGCCAGGAGCCATGGAATTAGGTTACAAGGGATGTGAAATGCAGGGATAAGGAGCCCCCATTCCCACCTCAAGTAAAATAAGGGGAAAATGGGATCTAGAGCAGGGGAATCCCCATGGAATGTGCCATGGGATTCACGCTCATAGTTGGGAACCTGGCCCTCACCGGCTATCTTCTGGGCAGCATCACTTAGTGCACACATCATATGCTCATTACTTCTTTGACGATGTCCCGGGATACACAGTTAAGAAGGCACCCAGCCACACTTATTCTGTCTTGCTAAGGGGCTGGGGTTGATCAAAATCATTCATGGCCAGGTGTGGTGGCTCACACCTATAATCCCAGCACTTTGGGAGGCAGAGGCAGGCAGATCACTTGAGCCTAGGAGTTCAAGACCAGCCTGGGCAACATGGTGAAACCTCATCTCAACCAAAAATACAAAAATTAGCCAGGTGTGGTGGCACAAACCTGTAATCCCAGCTACTCAAGAAGCTGGGTGAAAGAATCACCTGGCCTGGGAGGTTGAAGCTGCAGTGAGCCATGACTGTATCACTGCATTCCAGCCTGGACACTGAGAGTGGGACACTACCTCAAATAAATAAATGAATAATGAATAACCATTCCTGAACTCTCCTAACCTGGCTCTCTAAAACATGCTCTGGGGAAAGGGCACCCCCAAAGAAGATGGGAAGCTGCGTTCCAGGGCAAGGATCATAGGAGTTTCTTCAGCTACGAATGAGGCTCCTGATGAGCAGAGAGGGAGCCCAGTGGGCTGGACAGGGAGCCCAGGTGTGGGCTGGGGTGATAACAAGCTCCTAGGGACATGTTCATTTACTGTCAGCATCAGGAAGTCTGAAGTGTGGAAGTACTAGCACAAGGAAGGAAGCTACTTAAAGTAAAAATGGACCTGGGCTTCTGGATTTTCTAGCCACATTTCACCAGAAAATACTCATGGATGAGAGTGGCAGCCATTCAGGAGGCTCACCTAATCAGCCCCATCCATAAGTCCTCTCATGCACCCATCTCATTTTACTCTCACAGTCATGCTGGAGGTTTGGAACTGTCATTTTCATTTTACATATCAAGAAATTAAGAGTAAATCATGGCAAAGCTGATTGAAACTTTGGTTTTCTAACTCCATGTCTTTTTAACAGTACTCTTTTATCAAATACAAATTCCTGCCAGATTCTTGGCTGGATACTGGGTATCCAAAATGAATAAGACAGTTTAGTTTCTCAAGGAGATGATGATTTAGTGGGTAACAGGCATGAAAACAAATTAAAACAGAAAGAGGTTATAAGCACTAAAAAAGCAGAGTACAGGGGGACAAAGAGGTAGTCATGGCCTACACCTAGCAGACATACAATAAATCGCCATCCAGTAAAATCCTTAGAGCAACTACTATGCGCTAAGCACCATTCGGGAATACAGCAATGAGGAAAAAAGATAGAACCCCTGCCCCTAACACTCCAGTGGAGGGAGCTTACATTCTCATATCAAGTGGATATACAGATAAATGGAAGGATGGATGGATGGACAGATGGAGACAGTCAGATACACAGGTCTTTGTGAAGTAGATGAAGTTAAACTGATTTTTTTTTCTTTTTTGAGACAGGGTCTTGCTTTGTTGCTCAGGCTGGAGTGCAGTGGTGCAATCTTGGCTCACTACAGCTCCTCCCCCTGGGCTCAAGTGATCCTCCCACCTTGGCCCCCCAAGTAGCTGGGACTACAGACATTCAACAGCACACCCAGCTAATTTTTTTTTTGTAGAGATGGGGTTTCGTCATGTTGCCCAGACTGGTCTTGAACTTCTGAGCTCAAGCAATCCACTTGCCTTGGCTTCCCAAAGTGCTGGGATTACAGTTGTGTGCCACTGCACACTGGGCCTGAAATGAATCTTAAAAATGATAAAAAGGCATCAGTCAAGGAAAGGAGGGCCGGGCATGGTGGCTCACACCTGTAACCCCGGCACTTTGGGAGGCCAAGGCAAGAGGATTCCTTAAGGCCAAGAGTTCCAGGCAAGACTGGAATACATAGAGATCCCTTCGCTAAAAAAAAAAAAATGTTTAATTAGCCAAGCATAGTGACACATACCTGTAGTCCCAGCTACCTGGTGGCTGAGGTGGGAGGATTGCCTAAGCCCAGGAGGTGGAAGCTATAGTGAGCTACGACCGTACTACTGTATTCTAGCCTGGGTGACAGACCAAGAAAGACTGTGTCTCTAAATGAATGAATGAATGAATGAATGAATGAAGATCGATAGATAGAAAAAGAAAAAGCCAGAAAGGCTCTCCAGGGAGAAGGAGCAACACCGGGAAGATCAAGCAGGGGTTTATCAAGCTGGGCTCGCTGGGGATCTGCAGGTGGTTCCCTCTGGCTAAACATCTGTCAGGCAAGAGATGACAGTAGGAGGAAGGCAGGAGCCACAGAGCTTGGATCTGCCCTGCAGGTCACACAGAATGAAAGGAAGATTAAGAAGAGTCATAACAAAGATGGTACAACTAATCATAAATGCGATTAAAGGTTTATATGCTGGAAAGATTCCTCTCTCAAGTAAACTGAGAACTCTCAAAGTATTAAAATTGACGATTTAGAGAGTTCACATAGCAAGCAAGAGGCCATGTAGTCTGGAGGGAAAGGCTTGGGCTCAGAAGTCAGATTAAAACTCCAGCTTTGGCACACTTGTGTGACCTTGAGTGAATCACTTTACTGCTCCGAGCCTCAGATTTTCATCAATAAAACAAGTGTCTTACACCCACCTGACAGAGCTGTTGTAAGGATCAGAGATGCTGTACGATGTACAAGTGTATGACATCTAGTAGAGTCCCCACACGATCATTTTTAGCCATCGTAAGTTAAAGGAATCCCTAGACCTCTGAGGCTCCCATGCTGGAGAATAACCCCAGTCTCCTGAGAGCCATCTCTTTGTCCTCCTGACAGGAACCACACACTGAGTTGCAGACTGAGCCAGTCCTAAACAGCAAGTCCTGGGTTCTTTAACAAATAACCTTAATGGGGCATTTAAACAGGGAGGTTTTGTGACCCAGACATTTCCCTCAAGACAGGAAATTTAGAAATCGATCATTTTCTGATTAGCCCACCATGTTACATTCCCTTCCCTCCTTCTTTTCTTCTTTCTTCCCTCCCTCCCTCTCTCTTTCTTTCTTTCCTGATATATTTAGTAGAGATAGGATCTCGCTATGTTGCCCATGTTGGTCTCAAACTCCTGAGCTCAAGCTTCAAGCAATCCTCCTGCCTTGGCCTCCCACAGTCCTGGTGTGAGCCACTGTACCCAGCCCACATTGCTTTATGATACCAATAACCCAACATTGTCCCAAATCTATATCTCTTCCTACAAGGCTTAAAGAAATGGAAGCCAAGGCGGGTGGATCACGAGGTCAAGAGATCGAGACCATCCTGGCCAACATGGTGAAACCCCGTCTCTACTAAAAATACAAAAAATTAGCTGGGCGTGGTGGTGCGTGCCTGTAATCCCAGCTACTCAGGAGGCTGAGGCAGGAGAATTGCCTGAACCCAGGAGGCGGAGGTTGCGGTGAGCCGAGATCGCGCCATTGCACTCCAGCCTGGGTAACATGAGTGAAACTCCGTCTCAAAAAAAAAAAAAAAAAAAAAAAAAAAAAAAAAAAAAAAAAAAAAAAAAAAAAAAAAAAAAAAAAAGAAATGGAAGCCATTATTTTTAAATAAAATCATTACATAAAGGCTAATTCCTAATATTTATTCTCAAGTAAGCCCACTAAGATGACTGGCCTCCACCAACATGCCACCTATGTAGATAGGTTTTGAATCATTATGCAACAAACTCAGTTCACAAGCTCAGGTCTTTTGGAGTTCTTATACCAAAGATCAGAAAACTATAGAAGAATCCTAATTGGTTTCTAAACAAAAGAGAAGGAAAGTCTTGTTTCCCCAAAACAGAATTAACATTCCACACTATCAAGAAACCCAGTTTAACTTATCGTTTCATAAACTTGGATTTGTCATTGCTCTGGCTTGATGGGGAAGAGGCAGCTTACAGAATCTGCATAAGGTTTTTATGTACAGCGAATTAGTGTGCTGTCATGTTGCCCCCTCCTCACCGTCACCCTCGCAACATTTCTTTCCTTTGTCCTCCCCTCCCCCACCCACATACCTCTTTGGAGCACCAGGCACATTTTGGGTGGATTAGCAGACATTCTTCACATGAGGTGGCACTTCCACTAGCACATATGTTGAGACCTTTAAAGCAAGATAAAGATGCACCAATTAGTTCCTGGCTATATATTTCATGGATCAGGCCTTTGAATAAGTGGGGGGAATTACTTCCTTCTTTAACAGCAGACCTCTCTGAGTCTGAAGGGTCCAGGTCCCAATGCTAATTGCAGGTTAAGGCTCATTTGCTGAGGCTGCACATTGATTTTTTGAAGCATTCACCAAGCATGCACACTTGTGTTAGGCACTTCCGTTTCTTCTGCTGGGCCCACTTGGATTTTCATTTCCCCCATAACTCAGAAAATCCTCTTTCGCTGAGAGAGAACAAGGCCACTTTACATTTAGTCCATCCAAAATGACAAAAATAGTACAAAAAAGAAAAGAAAAAAGAACAGATTGGTTTTATTCAGGCATTTTTTAAAAAAGAAAATCCTAAATCAAATACTCTCACAACAAAATTTACAGTGTACTGAAAGAAGCCATGTATTCCAGGAATACAACGTTGAATTAAGATAGAGGAAATCCTTTGATTCCACGTATCTATTACTAGGTCAAATAAGAAAAACCCAAGGCTGGGCATGTTGTCATGCCTATAATAATCCCAACATTTTGGAGGCAAAGGCAGGAGGATTGCTTGAGCCTAGGAGTCTGAAACCAGCCTAGGCAAGATAGGGGCCCTGTCTCTAAGAAAGACAAAATTTCACTAGGTGTAGTAGTATGTACTTGTAGTTTCAGCTACTCCAGAAGCTAAGGCAGGAGGATCACTTGAGCCCAGGAGGTCAAGGTTGCAGTGAGCCATGATCATACCACTGCATTCCAACCTGGGCAACAGAGTGAGACCCAGTCCCAAAAGACAAAACAGAAAAAGAAAAGTAATAAGAATTATTAGAAAATCTCTCTAAAGTTAAGCCTCTGGGAGGGAAACTAAATAATTAGACAAGACTCAAATT
>NW_016107903.1:141629-147291 GCF_001604975.1 Cebus imitator
ATATTATTAAAATGTCCATGCTATCCAGTGTAAAAATTTAATTCACTCTTTATCAAAATTCCAACGGTGTTTTTCACAGAAATAGAAAAAACAATCCTAAAATTTATACAGAAGCACAAAAGTTTGTATGAAACCTGAATAGCCAAAGCAATCGTAAGCAAGAAGAACAAAGGTGGAGGTATTTTATTACCTGATTTCAAAATATACTACAAAGCAACTATAATTAAAACAGCATGGTACTGGCATAAAAACAAACATACAGACCAATGGAACGGAATAAAGCACCAAGAAATAAATCCAGGCATTTACAGTGAATTGATCTTCAACAAAGTGGTCAAGAACACACAATGTGGAAAGGCTGGTCTCTTCAATAAATGGTTTTGGGACAACCAGGTATCCACATACAGAATGAAACTGGACACTTATCTCACACTGTATTTTAAAAATCAACTCAATATGGATTAAAACCTTAAATGTAACACCTGAAATGTAAGACTGCCAAGAGAAAACATACAAGAAAGCCTTCCTGACATTGGACTAGGCAATGATTTTTTAATATTACCCTAGAAGCACAGGCAACAAAAATGAAAATAGGCAAATGGAATTCTATCAAACTAAAAAGCTTCTGCACAGCAAAGAACAGAGTGAAGAAACAACCTACTATATGCAAGAGAATATTTGCAAACCATACATCTGATAAGGGGTTAATATCCAAATACATAAAGAATTCAATCAACTCAATGTTAAGGAAACAAATAACCCAATTAGAAAAATGAGCAATGGGCCACGCTTGGTGGCTCACACCTATAATCCCAGCACTTTAGGAGACTGAGATGGGTGGATCACCTGAGGTCAGGGGTTTGAGACCAGCCCAGGCAACATGGTAAAACCCTGTCTTTACTAAAAATACAAAAATTAGCTGGGCATGGTGATGCACCTCTGTAATCCCAGCTACTTGAGAGGCTGAGGCACGAGAATCACTTGCACCCAAGAGGCAGAGGCTGCAGTGAGCCAAGAAAGCACCACTGAACTCCAGCCTGGGCGGCAGAATGAGACTCTGTCTCAAAAAAAAAGAAAAGAAAAATGAGCAACAGACCTAATAGATATTTTCCAAAAGAAGACATACAAATAGCTAACATGTAAATGAAAAAATGTCCCACATCACCAACCATCAGGGAAATGCAAGTTAAAACGACAATAAGCTATCACTGCATACCTGTTAGAACGGCTATTATCAAAAAGACAGGCCACAGTGGCTCACACCTGTAATCCCAACACTTTGGGACACTGAGGCGGGTAGACCACATGAGGTCAGGAGTTCAAGACCAGCCTGGCTAACATGGTGAAACCCCATCTCTACTAAAAAAATTAAATTTAATTTAAAAATAGCCAGGCATCGTGGTACACGCCTGTAATTCCAGCTACTCCGGAGGCTGAGGCAGGACAATCACTTGAACCTGGGAGGCGGAGGTTGTAGTGAGCCAAGATGGCACCACTGCCCTCCAGCCTGGGCGACAGAGCAAGATTCTTTTTTTTTTCCCCCAAAAAAAACAAAAAGACAAAAGATTGCCAGTGCTGGCAAGAATGTGGATAAAAGGGAACCGGGAAACTTTGTACACTGTTGGTGGGAATGTAAATTAGTACAGCTATTAGGGAAAACGGTATGGAGATTCCCTAAACTAGAACTACTGTGTGTTTCCGCAATTCCACTTCTGGGTATATAGCCAAAGAAAATGAAATCAGTGTGTCAAAGACATACCTGCACCCCCATGTTACTTGCAGCACTATTCATAACAGCCAAGACATGGAATCAACAGACAGATGAAGAAAATGTGATATTTTTAAAAAGTGGTATATACATACAATGCAATCTATTCAGCCTTAAAAAAATGGAGAAAATCATTCCAGGATGAACCTGGAGAAGACTATTAAGTCAGGCACAGAAAGACATACTGCATTATGTCATTTATATGTGGAGTCGAAAAAAGTTGAACTCAGAGAAACAGAGGGTAAAATGGTGGTTGCCATCGCTGGTAGGGGTGGGGTGGAGAAAGGGCAAATCGTTAAAGGGTACAAAGTTTCAGTCAGAGAGAATAAATAAGTTCTGGAGATCTATGATGCAGAATGGTGACTACTGTTAATAACAATGCATTGTATACTTGAGAATTGCTAAGAGAGTAGATCTTAAACACTCTCACCACACACACAAAAAGGTAACTATGGGAGGTGAAGAATATGTGAATTAGCTGGATTGTAGTAATTACTGCAAATGTGTACATATAGTAAAACATCATATCAAATATATACAATTTTTATTTGTCAACCATACCTCCATAAAGCTGGAAAAAGAAAAGAAACATTTAAAAAGTAAAAGAGAAGAAGTGCCAAAATAGGGGTTAAAAAAAAAAAAAAAAAACCAATGTCTTGCAACTGGAACATTTCCCTAATTTGCTAATTTTAACTCCCTGCCTCTCCTTTGTCACTAGCAGCAAAAACTCACAGAAATTGCAAATGGCATAATTGCTGACTGGGAGAGGGGTGGGTGCAGGAGGTGGTGGAGGCGGGAAGGAAGCTTTACCATGTCACCCCAGGGACTTTAGAAGAAATACCAATTGAGATAAGGATGGTGGCTGGGACAGAAGGGAGGGAGAAACAGCCAGAACCTGAGAGACTAGGAAGAAAGAAAGAGAAGCTTTGAGAGCCCACAGCGGGTGAGAACAAAGGTTTCCACCAGCCCTAAGCCTGAACCCTTGGCCTCCTCATCCTCATTAACCTTACCCAGGGAGGCCTGCAGCAGGAGGCTCTGGTGCTGCTGGGACGCACCCACCGTGCCTCATCTTACTTCAAGAGGAAAAGCCATCCCAGGGCCAAATGTGGACCAAGGAGGTCTGAACATAACCTACTGACAAGCTGGGCCTGTCTGTGCTGATAACCTTCTAATTTTAAATGAATTCACTCACTCAGTGAGCTTTCTTTTTTTGATTTCTTGTTTGTTTGAGACAGGGTTTGGCTCTGCTGCCCAGGCTGGAAGTGCAGTAGTACTATCACTGTAGCCTCAAACTCCTGGCCTCAAGTGATCTTCCCACCTCAGCCTCCCAAGTAGCTGGGACTGCAGGTACACACTACCACACCTGGCTAAATTTTTTTTTTTAATTTTTAATTTTTGGTGGAGACAAACTCTTGCCATGTTGCCCAGTCTGCTCTCAAACTCCTGGGCGCAAGTGATCCTCCTGCCTGAGCCTCTCAAAGTGCTAGGATTACAGGCATGAGCTACCACACTTGGCTCACTTAGTGATTCAAATCCAGGAAACTCTGCATTCAACAAACCCTAAATGCTCAGCACTGGACTGGGGGATGCTAGAGATGCACAGGTGAATGATCCACCAGCCCTTGATGTCCAGGAATTCAGTGTGCCAGGTACAGGTACCAGACAGGTACTCCAAGATCCAAAACCACAGGCTGTATGCTGATACGTGTAGTGCCAGACTCACACCCTTGGCATCTTTCCTCTCTCCACCTATTAATATTTCAGAGTTTGGACTTTGCCGGATGAGTCACTCAGCACCAATAAGCATTTTCAAAAGGAAGGAAGCGATGAATAAAAAACTAAACAGCCGGAGTTCACAAATGTCAGAGTGTTAGGTCCAGGTCATGCAAACAGGAACTAGCAGCCCAGACGATGGCCACATCTCATCTTCGTTGCTGTCTGCATAGTGACTATTCTCAGTTCAGTGGCAACTCCCTGTATCTCTTTTGCTTAATGTCTCTGAAGCCCAAGGTTTACTGCAAACTATAATCTAAAAATATGTTCTTCTGAAATTTACTGACTCACCCCTGTGTTTATCAATCATCCAGGGAGCCACCACGTCCGGTTGGTCATTCCTTCAAGATGCAAGAAATGTTTATCCTAAGCCAACCCTTCCTGTCTGCAACCTCCAGCCCCAACAGCCCAAGCCAGGCCCTCTGGTCTAAATTCCTGCCACAGCCTCCTAGTTGGCCTCCTTCCACTCAGCCTCTCCCCACTTCTGTACACCCCAGAGGTCCAAGATCAGACAACTACTACTAAAACAGACATATACCTGCAATTGGCATTTCCTGATCCAGAATATTCAGTGGGATAACAGAAGTGAACACAGAAGCTACAATGGCCTTTCTGCCTTGAAGTTGGCAATGCCCTGGAATGCTTCTCCCCACACCCTGAATCAGGCCCTCACATTTTGTCACACTACGGACAAGAGAGTCCCAGTATAGACTCTTGCAACTAAACAGCCATATGTCTACATGTTATCATGAAATGCAAAAATGCTCTAGAAAGGTTCTATCCCAGCAGTTCTCATCCTAGACTGCCTTTATGAACATTAGACATCTGTGCAACACTCAACAATACCAGCCTTACAGATCTGACTTCTATTTTTAAAACACCGATTCATACAATGGAGTACTACACAGCTGTAAAGAAAAAATGAGCATGCTCTCTGTATTGATATGAAGCTAAGTTAAAAATAAAAAGCAAGATCCATACTGTGTTTTGTGCTGCCTTTGAATAAAAATGGAAGAGGGATATTTGTAACATATGCATAGAAACTCTCAGGATACATAAGCAAGCTTATTAGCTTTATAATGGGAATTATATAGGAATAATCCGTTTAGGAAAGGGGGTCACAGAAATATCCTGCACTGAAGGGCAACAAGAAAGAAGAGAGGCTTCTTACTTTGAGTTATACTTTTTAAAAATTATGGGAATATATTACCTATCAAAAGGTAATTTTTTAAAAAGGCAATTGATTACCTCTATGCTCTTCTTCCAAATTCTGTCTAATCATGGGAAGAAACATTGGACAAATCACAAGAGGGGGATGATCTACAAAATATCTGACCAGTACTTTCCTTGTTTTTCCATAAAAAAAACAAGGAAAAGACTGAGAAACTGTCATAGCCATAGGAATCCAAAGTGACATGACAACTCAGTGTTTTGTGGTATCTTGGATGGGATCCCAGAACAGAAAAAAGACTTAGGTAAACACTAAGGAAATCTAAACTGATGGACTTTAGTTAATAATAATATGTCAACATGGTTCATTAATTGTAATAAAGGTACCATACTAACGTAAGCTATTAATAATAGGCAAAACTGGGTGTGAGGTAGATGGAAACTCATGGCACTATCTTCTCAATTTTTCTGGAAATCTAAAACTGTTCTAAATTTTTAGAAAGCTTTTATTTTTAGGGCCAGGCACACTAGCTCACTTCTGTAATCCCAACACTTTGCAAGGACCAGGTGGGAGGATCAACTGAGGCCAGGAGTTAAAGCTGCGGTGGGCCACGATCATGACAATGCACTCCAGCCTGGGTGACAGAGCAAGATTCCGTCTTTCTAAAAAATATATATAAATAAGAGAGACACCAAGCACAGTGGCTCATGTCTATAATCCCAGGACTTTGGGAGGTTGAGGCAGGCAGATCATCTGAGGTCAGGAGTTCAAGACCAGCTTGGCCTACATGATGAAACCCCATCTCTACTAAAAATACAAAAAATTAGCCGGGCATGGTGGCACATGCCTGTATCTCAGCTACTTGGAAGACTGAGGCATGAGAACCGATTGAACCCAGGAGGCAGAGGTTGCAGTGAGTCCAGATCACTCTGGGCAACAGAGTGGGACTC